>NW_010143323.1:0-34948 GCF_000699245.1 Pterocles gutturalis
TGCCTCCCTCCCAATTGGAGCGAGACATACTCCTGACTTTAATCTACCATTGATGGTACTTTCAAACAATATTCAACCCACAGTCACCACTCATATCCCTTGGTGAGGTGTTGTGCCAGAACTATTCTCTTCTCATCATGTTATTCTTCTTTTTTTTTTTTTTTTTTTTTTTTTTTCCATTTTATGCACCTGGCTTCCCATTAAGTTACACCAGAAATCAATTTGGTCTCCTGTAACTTATTTGCAAGTTGCCCACTATTTGGGCAGGGCTAAAAGAATATTCCCATCCAGTTTCTGAAGCACCTTTTACTGATTCTGCTCTTTTTCCTTAAAAAAAAAAAAAAAAAAAAAAAAGGAAAAAGGAGGAAAAAAGAAAAAGAAAAAGAAGAAGAAAAAAAAAAAGGAAAAAGAAAAGGAAAAAGAACAAAAAAATATGATGCTTCTCACCTGAGAATACAATGCAACAACGGTGAACACATTATTCAAAGCAACAGTTCTCTGCTTCGGCAATTCCGAGATAGCCATAATGTCTGTGCCTTAAGAGCAACTGTTGAAGCTGTTAAGAAACATCACCCTCATTAAAGATTGTGGACCTCTTCACCTCTCGCATATAAAATTATGGGTTGTCAGCTAGAGAAGGCAACCTCCAAACAGTCTAGAAAGTGTTTCCCAAGATAGTATGATGCTGCTGGCAAAGGTCTGGCTCTGGTATTTATTTCTTCTGTTAGTACAGAGGATGGAGGTGTTGAGACTCAAACTGACCTCCCACCGGACACTGCAGAAATTTGTTTGCCTGACATCACCTCACCCTTTACACACAACTCTGAACCATGTTAAGTCCTCACTTGGGTGAAGGTGTGCATCTGGCTATCGGAGGCAGTGGCACAAATCCAACACTTCAGCTTCACTGAAGCGTAGAAGAAACATCAGCACCCCACACTGTATTTTTCTTTCAGGGTACCAATGGGGTTTGGCTTCTCACTGAACCCTATTCTGAAATAAACAGGGCTGGACAAAGTCTGCTATAAATCTGCCAATTTCTTCTGTATGTCTAAAACACCCCAAAGAGAGCTGCCCACTTTCAGGTGCATGGTCCAACATCTGCTTGTGGTCACCACACACAGAGGTGCTCTGTGTGGTGCACAAGTCAGTGTGGTTCTGAGCAGAATATTCCACTGATTGCACTGTTGACCTTCAAAGGAAACTTTTAATCACATTTGGAAGGTGAGTGCTACTCAAACATCATGGTTTGCTTCCCAGCAGCCACTGCTCTACCCATCCTAAGTCCTGTACCTCTTGCTTCACCCTCGCTGTTGGTTTGCCATCTCCTGACGTGGCTATTCCTGCAGCCCCTGGGACACACGATGAATGGGAGATGTTGTGGGGTCCTAACACAGCAAAATGAGTGGCTGGAGTTCCTGACTTGAGAATCTCAATACCACCAACTTGCAGTGGAAATTGGCCTTTTAAATTACTATGCTATTTTTGAAATCCATTTTCCGTCCCACTCTAGGAAATGTTCTGAACATCGACACCCCAGCGGAGCCCCTTTAATGACCAGCCATTTAATTACCAAGTAAATTCTAATGTATTTGTATTGTACCAGTGCCTGGGCACTCCAGATCACGAGCTAGCACCTCTGTATGTTAGGTTTTCCGAGTATGGCAAAAGATAACACATCAAGAGTGTGGTTTACCTTTGGGAAAAACCCGAAAAACCCATTCTCTGTGTGTTTCTTGCTTTCTTCTTCCCATACCAAGGCACAGCTTCCTTCTGTCGCTGGGAGTATGATCCTTTTTTAACATTTGGATTTCTGCCCTGAAAACACGAAGTGAAGAAGCCCTGGATGTGTTTTTCTCTGGTGAAGCGTGTCTCGGTATTCCCCGTGGGAGCATGCTTTAAAGGAGACGCTGAAACCTGGAGAGAGGCTGGGGCCACCTGCCAGCACCTGCAGGAGGAGTGGGTCCTCCCCGTCCAGTCCCCCCTTATGCGTCTCCTGCCTCTCTCACAGTCAGGGGAGAGGCAAGGCAGGGACAGCTCCAACTGCCCAAGTCCGGATGCAGCTCCTTGACAGCTGGTTTTTGCACGGTACTTCTTTTGGTGGCAAACCTGCACCGAACCTTCCTTATACTTCTGCCCCACTCCTGGCTCTCACGTTCCCCAAGGACAATAAACTGGAACTGTACTGGAGCTCTGGAGAGCACAAAGGACACCTCTTCATGGGAGCTGTACACAGCACTGCCCCATCCACCAGCACACAGAAATACGAACGTGCTTCCTCGCTCTTGGCAGGAGCCTCAAAGCATTTAACGCGCCAGGAGATGGGAGTCATGCTGGGAACAGGAGGCGGCAGGTGTTTCTAGGCACATTTCATTTTCTTAAGAATCCCTTTAGATTCACAGAAAGGTTAGTCTAGACATACCAAGTATAAGAAGAAAAAGGCTACAAGCTTTGACAGACAGTTAATGTTTCCCAAAACAAGCTATCTGGGATATCTGACAGTTTTCCTTCCCGAGAGCACAATTAAAAATGCAAAATGCATCTCTCCATCCTGCTAGAGAAGCTGAGAAAAAAAGCCACGGTGAATGAAAGATTAGTCTACTTGGGTTCCGGGCTTTTAAAATAAAACATTAATCCTATACAGTCCAGGAAAGAAAAAGAATAAACCCGAATGGAAAGCAAGGCTGCAGCTGGGAGAGTGTTCAGATTCTTTGCTTACAAAGTGCACAGGACAGCCCGTGTCTTGTGTGGTTTCATTCAGAGATCTGGACCAAACATCCAAGACCAGCTTCCCAAAGTGTTCAGATTCCCAAATTTTCAAGCACAGCCAGGGGCGTTAGGCATACCCTCCCCTTGCTCAGGTCAGCGAGAGGGAGCTCTCAGCATGAAGCTGGCAGCCCTATGGTATTTGCGGGGGAGGCAAGTAAGCAAATATTAGGACAGTAAGGCTGTGCAGCTCCTGTCACCTGCTGCGGGGAGGGAACACAGCAGTGCTGGGGTCTGCAGGACAGTGCACACTCAGCCCCAAGCAGCCTCGTTTCCACTGAGCAGAAGCTGGAAGGTGGTTCAGAAACGCAGCAATAATATCTTTTTAAATATGACTGATTCGTCATTCCTTGTTCTAGAGCAAAGAGCTGAGCTAAACACTTCAGCATCTGTCTACAAAATAAAACATTAGTCAAACACTTTGCTAATAAGACTGCCTCCTACTTCCCAGCAAGCTAGGATCTAACTGTCGTGATTTTTGTGGAGGCAGTAACTGAAGATAAGTGCTATGAGATGTATAAAAATTGTGTCAGTTGATGGGCTGAATAAATCAACATTAACTACATTTAAAAGGCTTCAAACTTATGCCCACTCCTGGAATAAATCTGCATTAATTAGTGGGATGCAGGGCTACTGTATTGCTGGTTCTATGATCCTAGAAATCCTCAATTCCTTATTTATCCCAATAATTACATATTTTGGGGCTGTTTAAGTGTCCAGGTGTCAACCAAAGTGTTACTATGACACTAACTAGGAGAAATAGGTTTATCGAATCTAATACAACACTACTGCCATCGATTTCAGCCATTGTGGAATACAAACAGCCCCAAAAGCCAATGTATTTCTATAAAAGCTGAGCAATCAGTGGTGGATATGTTTCCTTAGCAAGGTAGGTTGCTGAAAAAATACAACAGGTATATGGTCCATCAATATTTCCTAGCTCATACACATAGTGGTGACCGGTGACAAGTGGTGTTCCGCAGGGGTCGGTACTGGGACCAGTGTTGTTTTAACATCTTTGTCAGAGACATGGACAGTGGGATGGAGTGCACCCTCAGCAAGTTTGCCGATGACACCAAGCTGTGTGGTGTGGTGACACGCTGGAGGGAAGGGATGTCATCCAGAGGGACCTGGACAGGCTTGAGAGGTGGGTCTGTGCAAACCTCATGAAATTTAACAAGGCCAAGTGCAAGGTCCTGCATGTGGGTCGAGGCAGTCCCAAGCACAAATACAGGCTGGGTGGAGAATGGATAGAGAGCAGCGCTGAGGAGAAGGACTTGGGAGTATTGGTGGATGAGAAGCTGAACATGAGCCGGCAGTGTGCGCTGGCAGCCCAGAAAGCCAATGGTGTCCTGGGGGCATCAAAAGAAGCATCAGCAGCAGGTCAAAGGAGGTGATTCTCCCCCTCTGCTCTGCTCTCATGAGACCCCCACCAGGAGTGCTGCATCCAGTGCTGGAGTCATCAGTACAGGAAGGACATGGACCTGTTGGAGTGGGTCCAGAGGAGGGCCACGAAGATGATCAGAGCTCTGCAGCACCTTCCCTGTGAGGACAGGCTGAGAGAGTTGGGGTTGTTTAACCTGGAGAAGAGAAGACTCTGGGGAGGCCTTAGAGAAGCTTCCAGTGCTGAAAGGGGGCTACAGGAGAGATGGGGAGGGACTTTTTACAAGCACATGGAGGGATAGTATGAGGGGTAAGGGTTTTAAGCTGAAAGAGGGTAATTTAGATTAGACATTAGGAGGAAGATTTTCACTGTGCGGGTGGTGAGGCAGTGGCCCAGGTTGCCCAGAGAAGCTGTGGATGCCCCATCCCTGGAGGGGTTCAAGGCCAGGCTGGATGAGGCTTTGAGCAACCTGGGCTAGTGGAGGGTGTCCCTGCCCGTGGCAGGGGGGTGGAACTCGATGATCTTTAAGGTCCTTTCCCAACCCAAACCATTCTGTGATTCATTCTATGACAGTGGGTTATCAAATTACTTTTGGTTGTTTTAGAGTTTCTAGCGGGAGGAGAGAGGCTCTCAGCATGAGTCAGAGGAACATTTCAGCTGTATTTACTGCAATACTGAACCAGTACTTACTGCATTAGAGACTTCTGTTCACTTTTCAGAGGTAAATTAGGTTTGGATTAAGCAATTATACATGTGTATACACCAGCACAGTGTTGAATATTAATACAGTCACCCCATTATTTTCTGGATGGTCTCCAGAACTTTATTCTGTGAAGATCAACTAACAGGCAAAACAAAACTTTTCCTGGATTTTAGGAGTCTCAGAAAAAAGTTATTTTATTAATTGTATTTATAAGTACAGAATTGGATTTGTTTCTGCATTTTTTAATACAAAACACTTTGAAAAATTCTAGTCTTCTTCCATGGTTTCAACAAGGAAGATTGGAATATAACAAATAAATATGACTTATCTACAGACTGAAATAAGGCCTGCATTTGAAAAAGATCTCATGCTTTTGGATATGGTTGCTAAGAAAAATGGTAACTCTACTTAATCCTTCTTCAAATAATCTCTGACCTCCATAATCTCTGGGCTATGACACCTGTTTTCATGTGCGATGACAGATCAAAAGGACATCTTTTGCTGTTAAGCCTATATAACCCACTGTACTGTAATAAAAATGAAATATCAATTGATGCATCACACTAAAGGCTTAGTGTCAGATAAATCAAATCAAAAGCTTTTGGTCTCCCTCTTTGATGTACTGGCTGGGAGTTTTTCCTTAACAGCAACCATGCAGGCTTTGGGAGCCAAGGAGGACTGCAAAGCAGCAGAAAGATCTGAAGAGCGGAAAAAAAAATAGTGTTACAAATATCTGAGGGCCACAGCCATCTTCCCATGCATCGGTCCTTTCAGTGACACCAAGGGAACGAAAGGATGGATAGGAGGTAGAGGAGGTTTGTTTGTGTGAGTGAACAATTATACTGGTCTGCTCCAAATACTGCCCCAAGGGGAGAAACAGGACTGGGAGGGCTGTGCTTCCCTCTGGGAGCTGGGCAGGGAGGTACTGCAAAATAAAATATCTGTCCTCAGAAGAAATATCTGCAGGGGAAGAGTCCAGGTTATTAGTAAAGAACATACGGTTTGATTAATTTGAAAGAGAAAAAGATATCCAGATACGTTAGCATGTGGCTGCGTATACTTCAAAATTTGATTTCTGAAGTTGTGACATCTAAAGGAAAAAAAAATCTGAAGGTCGCTGGGCTTTGCAGTGCACAGGTAAATACCATTAACATTTTCCCCTACTGTGACAGAGAGAAAACCAGCATCTGAGCCCAGGATCAGGTTAGTTTAGTTCCTTCCAATGCCTTCCTGATGGCTGGCTCCAGGCTGCTCCCTGCTCACTACCCAGTTTATCCCCTCTGCATTTTCTGTGGCCTCCAGAAGGGCGATTGCACTGAACAAGTACCAGCACCAGGCTGTGTGCCTACAGCACATGAAAACTCCCTGCTCCCACCACCGCTTCCATCAAAGCCAACCCCAGTGCCCACAGCCAGAACCTGCGGGGCCACGGGATGGTGCTGCTGGACTGAGAATGTCCTGGCACAGGGCACAGCGCGATCCTCAGGTGATGCCATTACACAGACTCTTGCACCGCACTGAGATTATCTCCTCAAGGGCACTAAACCTTTTTTTGTACACTGATATAAAAATGGACACAAGGAACATCTTCCTTTCCAAGGGCTAAGCATAAGTTTGAAATACCTTCGCGTGGGCATACCTACGTCTGCAGCAGGGGCTAGGGCCACGCTGCCGTCCTGCCAGCAAAGCAAAGCTGTGTCGAAAGCCATCTGCCACCATGGCATGGCCTTGTCCCTGCAGAGACAAACATCACCTGCAGCCAAACCCTGCATGACACCAGAAAGGAGGCGGGGAGGGAAGGAGGAGAACACAGCGCCCTTTCAGGGACTGGGATTGTCGTGGTGTGTTTACTTGGCACTGTTATGGTACGGTTCCATTTATAAAGTTTAAAAAAAATTAAAACTTCTTTCTTTAGAAGTGGCAACTGAATAAATAAAGCACAAACATTAAATACAATAAAAATGAATGGAGGAGAATCAGACATGGAACAGCGACATAGTAACTTACACAGTAAGTTACACAGGTGACTACCTGGTTTGCTTTTGCCAGCCAACATTTTTTTTCCTCCCATCCATAATTAGCCTCACAGGTGACCGGACCAGGTGCAAGCGTCATATGCTTTTTCTTTTCTACACAGAGAAATTTATTTTTAATTATTTCTTTTTAATTATTTCTTTCTTCCTGTTTCAGTGACAAATATGGTTCTTCTCTAACCTAGAAGACTCTCTAAGGCCAAGTAAAAATAAGCATGAGTTTATCCCAAGGAATTTGTGAAGGAAGCAATGGAAAAAACCACCTAGTAACTAGTCTGTCTGAGACTAACAAATATTCGTTTAGAATCTGAACATACCATATTTTCAAATGAAGGGAAAAGAGGACAGCCAGGACTTTACTTCAGTGACCTCAGAACAGAAGAAGAGAATAAAAGCTGTTCCTGACATTTGTGTTTGTGCAGTGTCCCAAGAACACTTGGCTTGGGGGATGCTCTTAAAAGTAGTGCCCACATTCATCTCCCCGAGCAGGGGAAAGAGAAGCAGCAAAATATGGGGAACTTTCAAGTATTCTTTCAAAACCATAACAAATAAAAAAAAAAAGGTATGAGAGCACACTGTGTAAATGGCAGTCCCTTTCCATAATGAACACACTAAAGAGAGAGGAGAAATACATTTTCTGAAAAGGGATTTTAGAACACACTTAACAGGGCAAGTCCCCAAGTGCAACTTAATGACTTCACACCAAACCATCGATGTAATTTTGCCTTTCCCCCAAAAGATGAAGCCATTACTTCATCTGGCACAACACAGCGGTGAGAAACACCATGTGCTACCCAGGACTTGTCTTCTCCAGGGCTTTCATTGGCAACAGTAGGCATAACACTGCTGCACCAGAGTCTGGCATAGAAACATGCCAAAGCCAATTTCCCAGCCAGCTGTGTATTACAGGATATCCATCATCACCTTCGGAAGTACAGAAATAAACGCCACAGAAAGCTGGAGCCCTCAATATTTATGAACACAAAGAAATAAAGACTTCCTCATGTCATAAGGTCTTTTAAATAAGTTTTATAACCAAATATACACTTAAAAAGAAACTGTAGCCCTCACCATATCACACTGATGGAACGGCGTGCACACAAAGTTGTACCGGACACATTCTGCTCAGAAGCACAGTGCCTGCTGACACTGACCAAGGCTATCTCACGTGCACAGTCGCTCATCATAAGCTTCCAACTCATGTTGGAAGTTCAACACACTGGACAGAGAAGCAGCCTGAGCCACTGTGCGCTCTCCCCTGAATACACCTGGGCAAATACAGGAAACCTATTATTTCCTGTAAATAAACAGTAAATAATTACAATGTCCAGTAACTGTCAGATTAATTCAGATTAGAAGTAGAATTTTGTCACTTCAAATAAACCATGGTTCACTAAGGAGTTTTGTTCATCAGTCCCTTTTACTAAAGTGTCTTCCTGGGCAAATTCTTCAAGAATAATTTTAAAAACTGGACTATGAAATCAAATTGAGAGATTAAATTAAGTCTATCCATTAGCTATCGTTGTTCTCATTACCCCAGGAAATCAAAGGGACACCTAAAGCTGCTGATGTCCGCTAGTACCTCCAAGTAAAGCATGTCTATGAAGAGTGCCAGCACACTGGGGTGGTGCTCAGCTCCCTCACCATTAGCCTTCAGCGACCTCAGACTGCAGAGAGAGGGACTTCCACAAAGTATTGAGGGTGTCTGTCCTTAGACTGGTCTGATCCTCTTCCACTGAGATCCTCAGACTTCTTGAGCTTGCAGCAATTTCTTGAGCTGGAAAAATCTTTTCCAGAGCTGCATCTGAGAGATGTGGGTTTTTGTGCTCAGAGCTGGGCTCACAGTCTTATAGGAAGGAAATAAAAGCATGAGATGCCTATAGAAATGAACATTAATGGTTACTATTAACATAATTTAGCTTCAGTTAGAATGAACAACAAGACGACAATTATACATGAAAAATTAGCTTTTATTACAAATGTTTTGTAATAAGTAATGATTTTTCAAATTATTTTTTTTTACTTCAGTAACCTAAACATACAAAGTCACACGCAAACAAGAAATTGCTTGGTTAAAATCTTACTGTAGGTTAACTTGTCAGTAGTTCTATAAGATTTCCTGCAAGGCTTGCTTTTAAAATGTCTTGCTTATTGTACTATCAGCTTTCCTTTACAGAGATGCTCATCCTCCAGTAGGGATGTGTAGTAATCTACATGGATGATTTGATTCGTTTATATAAACAGGAGAAAGAAAAAAATAAGTTGTATCCATCTCTCAGTATAAAACCTATTTCTATATGTTATGCTTGCACATAATTTAGAGCCCAATACACTGGCTTCTGAAGCCAAAGACAGCTCTTACACTGACTGCAGTGTGCACCATGTCAGAAGAGGAACTTTACTAATTTCATATTAATTGGTGAAAGTATTCTTTGGTCACAAACATCCTATATCTCCCCAGCTTACAGTATATCAGAAGCTATTTTTCACCCATTTTAAATAACTTGCTTACGTTTTTATTTTATTCCCTGGCTTTCAGATTTTTCTCCTGCATTTATAATCCATACCTGTGTTCACGCATGTGCACAAAGTTTATTTGAGGTGTTTCTATGCAGACAGAGCAGGAGTGAGGGAAGGACGTCCTTTGTCTTCTGATACCTTTCAGATGTCAGACTGCAACAGCTCTGGTCTGAAACAGCCTTTTACTGGAGTCCCTCTGGATAGGCAATGCAGACATAGTGCACTGCTTTACTGAAGCTTTCAGGATAGACAAAATATGAAAACTGTGATCATTTTGTTACATTGCCTATTACACTGTAAAGCCGCATTATTCAAAATCAAAGTCTTATTTTTGGTGGGAAAAGTTTAAGAGAGTAAGGGAAAAGAAAGCTGCTAATGATGGAAGCAAGAATGTCTGGACAATGACACTCTGCTTAAAAGGCACACCAAGAAAAGGCAAGCTAGGTTCCTTTCCCGATGGTTTAAATCTGTTTTATATTTTTTCCTATATATATATAGATATGCATATATATGTGTGCACACGTACATAAATATATGTACGCACACACACCTTTGAGTTTTTGAGAAGTTCAAAAATTAGAAATTCATTTTAAATAAATAAGAACCACATTAATGGGGGAGGGTGGTGCTGTTAATTTGCTGCATTGTGATTATAATCTAATGACACCATGATATAACTATACCATTTTTTATTTTACATCATTTCATTGTATAAATGTGAGGCATAAGACTCGTAAGACCAAGTGCATTTATCTTGCTTAAGGTAATTTTTATGGATCTTCTGTGTTCTTGCTTTTTCGTAAAGAATAGTCATTACTTTAAGAAATATTAAGAGAATTGAGGGTAAAGATATTCTAACAATCACAATTAAAATTTATTTGACCCTAGGGTTTACACGTTAGAGCGTGGCATGCACGCAAACACACAGGCGAATGACAATGACAACAATGGCTGTACACAGCTCAAACTCAGGCATGGTCCCAGCACGGCTGTAGTATGCTGATGTTGTAAAAACTTTTTTTTTCCTTCTGCATAAACTTGATGATATAATGCACCATTTCCAAAATCTGCACTGTTCCATCTAAATGGTCCACGTACAATGACGGTAAGTGTTAAGAGGTATGAGATGATTACTAACTTCCAGGAAACATTTAACAGAAGATGCCCATACAGTAGTCACCATTAAAAGTTTAGCAGCTGAAGGTTGAATGTAAAGATCTTTTCAGCTGTATTGTTTAAAGAAGTATGACTATCACAGTAAAGGTATTTACAAAAAAGGCAACAATAGTAAAGATATCAATAGAGAACCCAGTAGATTGTTCAGAAAGTGGATCACATTTTCTGCTAAGTATGAAATATTTCTTGCCATGTTGTAAATTCTACCTACTAGATATCCCACAATATAAACCAGACAGAAGAACTTGTAAAAAGATATTAAGAGCATTGGTCCTGCATTTCTGATTCCCCAAAACCTACCACAGAAGACTAGAGGAATTTTGAATGTTTAGCAATTGCAGGACAGAACCCTCAGAGGACTGCAAAATGTTGCTTCTTTTCAGTACTCATTATATATAAGTATTCAATTTATTTTCTTTGGCTTTTAAATTACTATCCCTTCATATCTATAACGTGAAACCAAACCAAACCCAAACCACTAATAACTCCCCTCTCCCTTTAAAACAGTGATAAAAAAATTAAATGATCCTAAAAACATATCCGGAAAGTGTAGCTGTTACTTCATTATAAAACTACGGTGCAAAATAGAGGTTTATACTGGTCAGAATTGCAATAGCAATTGGAAATTTACACTGAAGGAGTGATTGCAAGTATTGCTTCTCCAGAATAACAGAAAAATCAAAACTGATTAGGCACTTGTTTTCTTGTTTAATGAGAGACCATTCAGTGTGCGTAAAAATGACAGAAATATTCTCTAAAAGAATGCTCTGTAGTGTAACAACTGTATTGCTCAACTACAGCCACAGTCCCTGATTCAGGAGAGCAGAAAAACATGTGCCTGTTACCTATTTTATGCTGAAATCCTACAGATATGAACGGGCTGGATAAATGTTCAAGTGCTGTCCTGAACTGGGATGCTTGCTGAAATTTGAGTTTTAAAAGATAACAGTGGTGAGCTTCTTTTCATTATACTACAATACCAATATTATCTAATCCGGCTCTGCTCTCCAAAATTATTATCCTAATAATTCCTAATAAAAAAGAAAACAGGCATAAAATAAATAGGATAACCAAAGATTACATAATAAATACACTACCAAGTGGGAGGAAAACACATTGCAACATAAGGCTCTGTAGTGTTGTACAATCAAGAAACTGTTCCAGGTGCTCCGAAACACAACTCCTAATGTACAACACCAAGTTACCACTATACACCTGAAAAAGATTGGGAAGTAACAGATGAAATTTCTATCACATTAAACATTTGAAAATACAAGCAAGTGGTAATGTGATTCACTGCCTTTGCAGAACATCACATGTATGTTCTTTCACTGCTCCAATTGTCATTGCTTGTGAAGGAATATTCAAAAGATTGGGTTTTTGAAAACTCTCATCGAATTCCTTCTGACTTACAAAGTTACCAGTGTCCACACTGACTCATGCTATTATCTCTGAAAGTAAAAGAAACTCAGAAATTTTGTTGCCTCCGTTTCTTTGCATCCATCGCATCTAGGATAGGTTGCCTCTTCGCAGTGTACCTCTGACGAAGCTCTTCAATTTCTCTTTCCATCATAGGGTCCAAAGCCTTTAATCGCATCTGTAATTCTTCTAAACTCAGATTCTTTAACTGTAACACAACCAACCAAAACAAAAAAATTAAAAACTATTTACAATAAAAACTAAAACCACTAGCTTTCATAATCCTTTAATTCACAGCCCCAATGTTTTTACACACTTTGAGTGTATGTCTGCACATATATAACTGTTTATATAACCAAAAGCCTTAGTACACTCCACAGTAAATAATTTAAGGGCATATGAAAACACAAACACACAGAGTACATTTAATTTAAAAAAAGTCACTTTGCAAACAGGTTGCAAACAAATATAGGGCTGGAGTTCAACTCATGAGGCTGGAAGAAAGCACACCACAGTATACGCAGTTGTATTCATGCACATAAATGACATTGCTTTATCAAATACTTCTTACTGAACTTCAGTCTCTTACAGAAGCCTGAAAAACAGACAGGTGCTCTAAGTTATAGTCTGACAGATATTTAGAGGTACCTTCTGATAAGAATGACACGGCACCTGTCCTCCTCAACAGATTGCTGCCACAACTAGTCAAAGCCAATTGCCAAGAGAGTTTAAATAATACATGAACTAATTTCCTGAGTTCATGGGAGAGAGTTACCTTTGACCAAGCTCTTTTCTTTCTAAAAATATTTTCTTACAATGTTAAACAGTTCATTACATTTAATTCATTAAGAGCGACGAGTCATATAAGAAGTAAACTGCTTTGCTGGCTTGCTGGCTGCTACAAATAAAGGCTGGAGTCTTGTCAGGTACTAGGGCACGTCGGGCAGTGCTCCCCCACCTGCTCCTGCAGGGAGGGATCTACATTTGAAATACAGTCCTTTGGTTGGCCTATGTATTTTTTTCCCCGATGAAGTCTGGTGCCTCTCTGCATTTGTCTTGTCAGAATTGCCTACGTGCCAATTACTCTTCACCAAGTGTGAAAAATATCAACAAATTTCAAACAGCACAAATAATTTCATCCTAGAAAAGGGATAATCTATATTTTGTTTGCAAATATTCTGACATTGCAAACAAGCACTCCACCTAACTAGGGGGGGGGGAATGAAAACATTTTCTGAATCAACCTGCTAATGAGTCAATACTTTGTTCATGAATCTAGGGCAGTCTTCCATCAACACAGTCTGATCTATTTTCCCTGAGGAATGACAAACTACTTTTGATCTTTATTTTTATCAGCATCTGAGGCATAGCAGTTAGCTACACATATTGCTACATACAGTCCAAATCCCAGCATTGTG
The DNA here is from genome assembly GCF_000699245.1 of Pterocles gutturalis. NCBI lineage: Eukaryota > Metazoa > Chordata > Aves > Pterocliformes > Pteroclidae > Pterocles > Pterocles gutturalis. The sequence goes on from NW_010143323.1 coordinate 13,420, forward strand.
ACTTCTACTAACAGATTACATTGTACATAGTAAACAAATAACTTTAAGTCATAATAAAGAGGGAGCGCAGATCAGAAACTCGTAGAAGAGCATACGGAAAAAGATGCACATTTTCACACAATGTCATTTTAACCATAAGATTCCCAACAAAGATGAGAATTAAAGCCCAGATATCAAAATGTATTCCAGGACCAAAGAGCCTAAGACCCATACAAGCTTCAGAGACCTCAGATGTCTCAGTAACTCATCAGTAATGTCTGTCTCTCCCAAGGCAAGAGACACCTTTCATTTCTTAGGAGGGAAAGACTTGCCTCCCAAATAATTGAATATAATCTAATTTACAACATTTTTCCCATTTGATAAATGCAAGAAAGAATGGGTGAAAGGAATCATAATTCCTCAGTCAGCAAGGCTCTTGCAGAAAAACACCTTTCCATTTTCAGAGAAAGAAAAGATTAAAAAAAAAAATCCATTCTCTTTCATTTTGAGCCCATTAGTGAATTTAACTGGCACATTACAGACATTTTTTCAGAAGATATTCTTTAAACACTTGCAGTATAATGAGATGACAGTGCCGATGCCCCTATTTAACTGATTCCAAGGCGGCACAGATGACAAGAGCAATAAAACTGTGTTTCTTATCTAGTGTGAGAAAAGAAACATATTTGGGGCTCCATGGACCGTCAAATGGACTAAGGAAGGCTTTTTGAGAACTGCCACTGATGAAGTCTCCTACCCGCTCTGGGCCAGCCTGGGCAGCATTTATTCCCTCTCAGGCACCACTGCAGACATCAGGCTTAAACTGCACAGAATAGACTCCAACTGATGCAATCACATAATTATTCTGCACTGAAAAACATTTTTTTATAAATTGTCAGAGAAGAATGTGATGGGTAAGTTTTTATTTAAATTTCGATCAAGAAACAGAGCCAGCAAACAGAATTAAATATTCTCTGAAGATCACAGACAGCTGGGTGGAAATTAAAATATACAGAAAATGAAATTTTCAATCCAGAGAATAAGAATCATCCAGAATCATCTCAGCCACATCACCCAGGGAGCCACAGCATTCATCTGTATGAACGGCCGATGCTCAGGACACTCAAAGGAAGTAAATGACAGAAAACAGGGACATTAAGAGACTGAAAACAGCATGAAGGTCTATTCTATATGACATCAGATGGTAGATGAGGCAGGAATGGTCAGAGAGCTCTAAGTACTATAGAAAACCACTTGAAGCACATCTAAAATCCACAGCCAACTCTAGGATGCATGTGTGTGTGTGTGTTCATGGACATATATGTCTCCCTGGTAAATTTAAAAATATTTTTTCTTGACTTCTGTCTGTGCTATAGATACTACATCACGAAGCCTGAAGCCTGCAAAAGCCTAAACACTGAATCCAACAGCAAATATATCAAAAGAGATGCACAGAAGTAACTCCAACAAGATATTTCACTATTCCTATGTAATTTATTCCCCTGCATGATAAATATTTTTATTCAAATTCTTAAAGTGACAGAGCTCAGCAGTCATCTACTTTCACTTGCAGCCAGTTTGCAATTTAAACGGCCATCAATAATTCCCCACACAGTTTGTTGCTGTAGCTACCAGGGCTACCAGCATTAATAGGACTGGAGAGGAGAGCATTCAGCTGTGCAAGCTCCAGGAATTCAAAAATGCTTTAAATTATATTTTGATAGCTTTTTAAAAGCTGTAAACTGTAGCAGTTCAGTAGTGAGGACTGCTGACTGTCAGTATTTGTCTGACAACAAAATAAAGTTCAATTTTTGACACTCTGAACAACAGAATCAATCGTGTCCCTCTGGAGATCAGACACCCACAATCACACAACAGACAGCAATCAGTGTCACGATGGGCCACCTCCAAGACAGAGAGGTCTTTGGTGACTGGAGTTTCTGGTAAAAGCATTTGCCGTCACTGGAACCCTTCATATCACCTGGTAATCAAGTGGGTTTGGGAAAGCAACACTCCAAATTCCAATTTACAATGCCACAAATCTATTACATACAATAATATATAATATTCAGGAAGCGTGTGATTCTGTTTTATACAAACATATAGTATTTTTCCAGTAGAAAAATTAGATGTTTACAGAAAAAAAACACTTTTCTCCTGAAAGGCATATTTGTTAACTTAATAACTAAAGAGAGTTACAATGTACAAGAGAAGCAAAGAAAAAAACCCAACATAATAAAACCATCTCCAGAGCCAGATAATACTGAACAATTTCATGTAACAGCTGATGGATTCTCAAGACACAGTCACACCCAAAGAAGCCTCCCTGAAATTCTCTACTTGCTTTGCTGGAGCAACAGAAATTAACTTGGCCCTAAGAAGAGACCAGCCAACAGTCATCCTTGTGGGGCGAGCTCCCAGGGCTGCAAGCTGAGCCCTTGCCTCTGTCTTCTCCTCTCCCTGATGCAGGTGGAAACCCTGGCAGAAGAAAGGCACCCCCGTAGAAAGGAGCTCCATCAACCCAAGATCCCAGTAGCAGAAGATCCTTTCAGCAGCACCAGCTTGAGCTGGGACAACCAGCACAGAAAGTATAATTAACCTTTTAACTGACCTATAATTATCAGTTATAATCTTTGGAAAAGGTGAACCAGACACACACTTAGGAGATGGGTAAGTCTGGAAACCTGCTGTACCTTATCTTGAACTTTTAGCAAATGGGACACCAATCATTTACCTCCTCCTGGCTCATTTTTCGACTTACTCATCATGGGGTTAGACACTTTTCCCAGAAAGGCTCCAAGCAGAAGCTAAAAAGCAGCAGAACAGATTAAGAATCATTAGCAAGCTTTTCTTAATGTGACCATCCTCATTAAGCTGGGATACAGTAACAATTCAAAAGCTGGGGCAGCTCCAGACATGAAGCGATCCAGCTGTGATCAGAGCACAGGTCAGAGCTACAAGCACCACAGAGACAGATGCATTCCCCTTCTGGGAAGGTGGCAGGAAGCATCGCTAATCGATCTGGGGTTCTAAGAAGCAGTAATTAAGTTTTGCAGCTGAAGAAAAAATAATCCAGTTTTATTCGTTGGTCAAATACAGTGCAGTTTATCGTTTCATCGGAAGAATATTTCCCATGCAGGAAACACTCTTCCTCTGGTCAATACTGGTTTCAGGTCGATTGCTTTTTTGCATGTCTTCGAACAGTCACACACAAGGAATTCTTTCCTCACATACTGATGCAGTCACCTCCCAGAACCAAACTTCAGCAAGGGAAGTGCGGTAATTTTTACTTTTTTGGTCTTTCAGTCTAACTTCTTGCATCCGAGATGGACCAGCTTCATTTGGATCAGTATTTTCAGCAAACCAAAGAATAATTACTTGCAGTCAATACTACTACTGCCTGCAGGAGGATCCACATCATTTCTTACATATTTTGTCTGCAACCCTGGTCAAGAAGGGCACTGGGAAGATATATACATGTTCCTGTCTACAGCCACAAGTTCTTATTACAGCAGCAATAAGACAAGAAGAAGGGAGATTAAATACAACCAAAAATGGACTTTGAGAAGTCATGAAGTCAAAGGGTGCAACGCAAATACTGACTACTGGCTTCCAACTGTGTCCAGCACAGGAGCCAGGATGAAGGACATGTATCTGAGATACCCGCTGGTGCTTGTGGGCCACAGATTGAGGCGAAAGGGTCTGGGAAAGGGTTTGGAACTCATCAGCAGCACTTGGCCAGCACGTATCTGTAGCCATCCAAACTTTTCAGGGGCAAAAGCCAAAGTTTTGGTGGATATAGCATACTATAATCTTAATCCACCCTTGACAGCTAACAGAGGTAAATAAAAGCTCTAGGCCTGTGATGTTTTCAATATGATAGAATTAAATTTCATTAGTAATTTCATAATGCACGAGTTACCATTGCAAACCTCCAGTTATGGAATACTGCCATTAAGCTGGTACAACGAAAACAAGCAAATGTATTTTCAGGGTTTAATTTGTTAAGAAAATAGATATTCAATCAAAAAATAATCTGTATCAAGTTTGTTGTGTTTACTTGAAAAAAAACCAAATTCTTCCTAGCAACTGCTTAAATGAAACTTACAGATGCAACATGCCTTATTAGAGGCCTTTGATTAAAAAAATATGTATTGTTAATACTGTATTCTGAGTCATCTGTTTTCCCATCTGCTAGTAATTCCTACAATATGAACTATCAACAGAATGGCTAACAACAATCATTTTCTAAGGCAATTGCAAAAGTGGCTTGCCTATAGCACTTTCTAAGATTTAACCAGCGCATGCCTTGGATTGTTTTGTGTTGTTAGTGGCCTCAGGTAAGAGCAACTCTTTCTCTCCAGCTGTTCCCTTCCCTCTGCTGAGCAGAGTTTTCTTTTCTCTTATGGAATGAGCTCCACTGATGATTTCAAACTCCTTTTTTTCTAGTATAAAAAGTTAGACTTGAGTCAGGATACAAAAGGTACAAGGTGGGCCCTTCCGACGAGTTTTTCTGATCTATGAATTCACACCCAAAAGCAGTGAATCTCACTTACGTAGCAGTTGTCTCAGGTTTGTGTGCAAGGAAGTACTCCACGGTCACTGGTGTCTGTTCAGCTGCTCCCATGGAGCAACAGGACGAGAACTGCTGCGGGTCCTGTGCCAATACTGACCTCGTACAAGCCGTGTCGGGCAACGAGCTGCCCCAGACGCCCACCAGCCAAACATCAGAGCTCTGACTTGCTGCCATCCCCACCCCTGCTGTCACTACACATCGCTCACAAGAAAACAAACCTGGACAGGGGATGGAGAGCATTTATTTCAGGATCTCTAAAGAGCAAGTCTCCTTGCTGCAAAACACAGAACATGAAGTTATACAAATAAAAAGGATGCCTTTATTATCATTATTTTTGACAATTTATGAGAGAAGGACTGTCAACTTAACTTTCAAAAGCTAAAGTTCATTCCGCAGGACTGCAGTTATCTTCAATATTTTGGGGGGTAAAATAAGAGAGAATGAAAGACAGACAACTTCATGTAATTTTAAAACATCTTTTTAGGGATAAAATTGTATATAGATGTCCCATGATTAATTCCTGTTTTCACTAGTAGAATTCTCTCTGCTAGAGATTAAAACTGTACACCATTGTAACAACACAAAGCTAAGTCTCAGTCACTACCACCAACGTTATTCAGCTCTAGAAGGTTTTTCTTTGCTTCAAAGTTACATTTCAATAGCAACCACCAAAGGGAAAAAAAAAGTTTTCTACAGCATTAGCATATACTGTGATTTGCATACCTTTGGTGCATACTACCCAGGGCTTTCCTTTGAGCACATGAATTACTGCCAATCCTAAAATTCAAAAATCATGAGCTGGGTGCTTCACCTTCATGAAATTACCCTTAAAAATTAGATACCTAAAATAAGAATTTTTTAGGAGGAAGGGGGTTGTCTTTTTATTTCCCCTTTCATTTGATTCATAAGGAGGCAGCCAGAACCTAAGCATTTCTGCAATTAAAAAGACTAAAAAAGTTCAGAGAAAAAAATTCTAGGAGCTTATAACTTGAGCGAGCAATTCTGATACAGGAATTGAAATCTAAGCAAAAGCACAGATCATCATGAAACGCAGTGTAAAATCAGTGATATTGCTAACTCTTGCACGTTGCAATTTTACACAGTTCCTGACAAAACCAGTCACGCAGTGTGTATTAATGCTTTTTTACCTCCTAAGCACTTCAAATATTGTTTACACTGTTTTTACCTACTATAGCAGCTGATGTTCAAACAGTTGGGAGGTTTATAATCTTCACTAAAAGGTATAAAACAACATAGAAGAATCTGAACATGGGGAATTCAACTGCAAGCAGTGTATCTCAAAAACCTGGTAGATAGTAAACATCCATTAATAAGCGCCTCAGATCAAATCTTTAGTGTCTGACAGATAATAAATTTAATAAAGAACTTTCAAAAGTGTACAGGAGGGAAAAAATCCTACCATTCTCTCTTTTCTCTGTCATTTACAGAGAGTGTATTGTTACATTTCACACTTATAATTAAGCCTACCCAAGCACAACACTTTAATTTGCTATCACCCTTTCTTTAGACCTGCATCATCCATCACAGACATTTAAAAAATTAGTTTGAAAGTATCACAGGCAAAAAAATCATGGTTTGAAATGCCTCAGAGAAGACCTTGGTGTTTTTTAAATACTGTAATTTTCTATACCAGGCATCTCAAGCTTAATGGCACAGTTAGCACTGAAAAATACTATAAATGTTTACTGGAGCTCCCAACAGAGAAAATAATCTAAAGCTTAGGAAAAATACTCCATCTGGATGCTCACTATGCTATTTAAACTTGATTGTAAATATAGCCACCGAGTGCTGATAGCAAAGCAGTTACCACACCTGATCCGAAAATATACAGGATTTCCCCCCAGCTCTTTCTGCTTTTGGAGAAAAAAAGCACAGGAGGAAAAAAAACCAACCAACCAACCCACCCCCCACTTTTTCAACTATTACCCAGCAAAGACACAAAGCTTTAAAGCTAAAATAATTCTTTAGCTAGAGTTCTTTGTGTACTAGTTAAGTAGTATAAGAAGGTCAGCATTCTATCTATCTCTATTAATCTGTAGCTCTCCAGGGCAAGTATATTTCCATGTCTTGCAAAATGAGCTCAGTGATCAGCAGGTACAGTACTGAGATTTTTGGGATCAGAACTATTTTTAAAAATTAAACCATTCAGTTAAGACTTCCAAACATTCTTAGGATTAAAATAAAAAAAAAAAATGAAAGATATTCCCAGTTTTGCTAAAATATATTGTAAATGCAAATCCATATTGAGAAGTAAAGTTAAAGATAGAAGTAACATGAAATAGAAGTCCTGAGGTTAAAAAGAAAATTGCATTAAAACCTATAAATTAATGCAATACATAATGACATAATTTAAAGCTATTTTTCTTCAACAGTTCCATTTAAGATTTCTTTTGAGAGAAACAAAACTGGACACTCATTGAAAAAAGGGCTATGACAGAACAAGATACACTAATGCACAGAGATTACCTTGACGTTAAAACCAGACACAGGAAAACATTCAACCTGGAGAGCAATGGAAGAGGCTAGAAGAATTTTAAACCTTAAACCTCAAACCTCCGTGTCCTAGTGAGGGACAACACAAATGAATCTCGAGTTTTAGAAGTACAGAATGTTGATATTCAAAACGAAAACAAAAATGGATACTGCAAACCTAAACTTTCCTAATAGGAAAAGTCTGTTGGAGGACAGCCTTCCCCCCCAACCCAAAATGCACATGCAAATTTTGATTTTATTTGCTGGGCAACCTTGACTTAGTTATATATTTTATAAGGAAGAAAATTCATTTCAGTTTACAACAGTCAATTTCGAAAGGATTTAGGAAAATAACATATCATCTCTAATAAATGGAAAAATGATAGACATCGTTTGCTGGGTTTTACTTCACAGAGAAAGCATCCTGGTCATCACATACAAGAGAGGATGGGCTTCAGCCACTTTCGGTACAAGGCGGACAGGAGAAATTCTACAGTCCAGAAACTCAGGGAAATCTATAGGCATCAAATGTCAGTTTTCTTAGTCCCTGGGGGAAGGAAGAAAATACAGCAAAGCCGGCAAAAATGAAACATCAGTTGAGAGAGGCCTGCAAAACATCAGAAAGAGGAGACTCAGTGCAGCAAGTGAACAAACCAGGGCTAAGCAGAGAGAGATGGGAACTGAGCTGTTAGTCAGGACAGGGAGAAGAGGTCCCTGCCTCAGGAAAGGCATGCGGGCTACTGCCTTGGGAGAGGACGACAGCCAAGCCTGCCCGAGCTTAAGCACCAACACACCGCACGTGGACGCTGCGCAGAGACATACAGCAATCTGGGAGGGGAGAAGCAACCCCCAGCCCGAGGCTACCGGCACCTTTGCTAGACAGCAGCAAGTTTCATTTTCTGTACAACTCGAAGGATTTAACAGAAGCACAGTTGGCTTTTAAAGAATAAGTCTCAGTGCACAGGCTCTCAAATTTTCTTTATTCCTTCCTCAATCATTGTTTGGAAATCTTTTTCACCCCCACAGAGCTGCTCAACTACCTGCCGAGCACAGTTTTCCTGAGCACTGAAAGAACTCCGCTTGCTAAAAGATCTGGGCTCCCAACCGTAGTGAAACCGCCCGCAGAGACCGCGGCCAGCAGAAGGGTACTGCTCCACTCCTGCACCGCATTCAGCAGCTTGCTAGCCACGGGGGCTGGAGATTTCACTGGCTTATGACAGCTTTCATGTTATGAAAACTGATCAAAATAATTTAGGAAACTTTCTTATCATGCTCAAGAATTTTTAAAATTTTTTAAAATGTCTTTACAGCTTAAAGAATAGTTTATTAACTGTTCCTAATGCTGCCTTCTATTGGAAGTTTTATCTACAAGTCATACCAATCAGACAGATACTGTGAAGTTTCAGCAGGTTCATTACAGTGGATTTAGTTTTTCTTTCGACAAAAGTCACCAGCTCCACATTTGTGAAACACATCTTAAACAATCACTGACTATCAAATAACCTTTAATCGGCCTGACGAAATCCACCTTACGATGGCCTAAAACTAGTAGACAGCTACTGTCTAGTTTCTAATCCAGACTAAATTAGATCTAAAATAAGTGAACAAATACAGAAGTGGAAAATCTACCAAATAGCACCACTTAGCTAGCAGCTTTTAAATAATATATGGTGTCTTTTCCCTTACGGACATGTAGTAGGCTACTCTCACTACAAGTAACGTATTAAGAAACATGCTGAAAGTAGGAAAATACTGAATAAGATAATTCATGACAATCATTCATGTGAAAACACATTAATCAAGAAGCCCATGTACCAACATACAACTAAAAGCAATACAAAATTAAAAAAGCAGACCACTCTTATTTTAACAAACAAGAAATCCCGGCTATCTCAACACTGAACAGTACACTCAACCATAACCTAATTCTAGTCTCTAAAACACAATGCAGCCCATGAAAAGCGTGATGCTCACTCTGTATTAGTTCAGAAAGTCCATTTATTCATTGAATAAGATTCAATGATTCAATGGCATATTCACTTACTGAGTCCAGAACTGCCAAAATCATTTGCCAAAGAAATATTTTATTATCAAATATTTTGTGTATGACTCAAACATTAACGCGATCAAGCCAAAAATTAGCATAGTTCTTTCCTACCTTCACAGCATTATCTCCTAGGAAGGTTTATAGCATTTGATCTATTTGTTTTGTTGCAGAGTACAGAACAATACTAGTTTGTTTAATTGGGTTTTTCAGGTTATAATATAGTTGTGATTATTGCTCAATGCAAACAGGTACCGTGCAAGCTTTTGTACCAACACCATTCACAAATCCCAGTCCCAATTTCTAGTGCTCACTATTCCACTTCTCCAACTCTGGAGTAAATTATGTCAGTTGTATAGCCCACAACTAGAGAACACTACGAGCTCTGCAAACCCTTACGACATGACCCAAGTCTCAGTAGAATCTTTCTGGCTTCTCTGCTAGTTTTCCAATTAATCTCTGTAGGTTTCAATTATGTTTCAGTTTTCTAGACTGAAAATACATAAAGAAAGGAAAATAATTGTAAAATCTTATTCATTGCCTAGCACATCAACAACAAAAATGCTACACATAGTGCATTTAAACCTCTGAAACATTCAAGTGTCTGTAACTTCAAATCTAAATCCTTCTCCAGAAAAACCCTGTTGGGAATTTAACCTAGGTTTTAAAATTGATTTAGTACTCATGATTTGGAAACTGAAGTAGAACCAAGGGCCCCATCTATATTATTTCCAACCCTAACTACCAGGGCAGGAAATAACAAGAGCTCCCACCAAGCTCCAACTCATGCCAAACAATCCATCCAGCACATTCCTAGACTATATGAAAAGGATAAGGAAAATGTGAGACAGACAAATGCATTCCTCAAATGCAAGGTGTCAGTACTCCAACAAAATCTGTGCTCCATGCAGTCAATGCTATACAGCTCACAGGCTCATCTTTAAATAGATTCGTGTGCTCCACAATTGCGCTTTCAGAAATAATTAGAAGCCAAAGAAATTTTTTTTCCATTTACACTGCCTTGTAAAAGCAGTTCATTTGTTAAGACCATCTTTAGAGTAGTGCTCTTCTAAAGACAAAAATATAAACATAGAGGCTATTAAATGCTCTTGGAATTTATTTAAAATACACCACTGGGGTTTCTGCTTACAGACCATCTATTCCTCAGTTTGAATGGTGCCCTGCATTCAAAGCCATAACACTGAAGAGAGATAAAGTACAGATTAATGGGACTGGTCACATATCAAGTGCCATTGTTCAGAGCTGGTAAGAATAAAGAGGGCGTGAACAACTCCCTCCTCACCAACAGACCTGATGAATATGCATAAGTACAGACAAATGCAGGGAAGCACAGGCCTAGTGTGAAAAAGATTGCACATCTGCCCTGGACTTTCCATATTAAATACCAATTTAACAACACACGTGGATTACTTCTTGATCCAGTTACCGTACATGTCTGGATGGGGACACGCAGGACTTACTGCTGAAGAAAAACTACACTCATAACAATATAGCATACATTCTTGAACTAATGCTAATGAAATTCATCTGCATAGCAGAGGGACACAGGAAAAATAATTTGTTAATATCTTTATAATGTTTACATCCTGTCACAAGTAGAAAACAGCACCCTATATCAAGCAGTTTAAAAACCGGTATTAACATAGAGCAACTAATCCTAAGAACCACAGAAATGTAGGAACTGCAAGTGTCCCCAGCGCTGGTCTCCTCTCCCCTGTCCAACCAAACCAGAGATGTATTTTCTTTTGGAAACTCAAATGATTTCCCAGATAGATTCTACTGTTGACAGAGAAGTGGATTTTGGCTTTATGCCACCACCTTCAGAAAAGCTGTTACGGTTTTGAATACAAACTGCCTTGTTGAAGTACCACACGTACTGAACAGTGGACCGACCAGCTCGTTCTTTTCTCCCAGAAGAGACAAACTGAAAGCTCAGATTTGGATAGGGGAAAAAGTATTCCTCTTTTCTGCTTACTGTCTCTGAGACTTGCACTGCTGCTGACACAGCTGGAGGGAGATCTTGCGTTGTTACGGTCTGAAATCAGAGTGTAATCAAAGACTAGATGTCCCAGCACGCTCTCACAAAGAGTTACACTAACAATTTAAGAATGCTATGGACAAACGGAAGGCAATCTTTTGTTGGGATTTTTGACAGTACTGAAAAGGTAAGGTTTTCATTATAATATTCCTACTTAATCTCACACACACATGTATGTCCGCACAGTTGAAATCACAAATATTACAAGACTTCAACAATGTTGTAAAATCAAGCACATTAAAGAGAACAACAAAAAAATTTCTTTTAGCAAATTAGTCTGATATAGTGAATGCCAAATCCACCAAAGGCTCTACTAAGAGGCACAATGATTGCAAGTAATGACTTCAAAAAGATTTTAAAATCCCAAATATATGAAGAGTTTTATTTAAGTAGTAACACAATCATGTTGCATACAAAAAAAACTTGTGGACTTGTTCCATCAATTCATTTTTTTTAAAGTAAGTAATTTTGATTGCTTCCATTTTCATTAGTGATCCAGACTCTAAACATTCACAGAGGTATTGGCTTCTTGCAGTCCTCACCCTTTTCAGTCTCAAACCACATTCGTCTTTCCTCCTTCAGCATCTCCTCTGTTATATCTCATTCAATAGCTCATTCTGTTGGTTTTGATTCTGTTATATCTCCAATACCTTATTCTGTTGTTTTTAATATTAATATGTCCAAACATCTTCCATTCTGGGAGCTTGTACTTACATCATCTGATGGTCAGAGGGAACCCTAGTAACTATGAACTAAATGCCTACTAACCTGGTTGATGATGAAGCTGCTAGGAATCCAGTCATGTTTACCAGATCCTGACCATTAGAATAACAATAGCAAAGGAGTAGTTTCAGTAATTTAACAATTTCTCCTACTTCCACAAATGTATTCTGTTATACTCTCCCAAGTAGCACACAGTGCGTAACACCTTGCCTAGCAACAGCAATATTGCAAAACTACAAGATAATTTAACTTAATCGTATTAATTAGCTTAACCACGCTGAAAATATTTCACCTCTTGCTCAGCAATTTAATATAATGAAAAAATTTTGAAAGCAATATTGCTTGAAGATTGACAACCTTGCTATTTATTGTTGCCATAACAACCACCAAAAATTGTATAAGAAAATACCAAGCAATAAAGGATGAAACACCATAGAAACAGATAAGAATAGAACACGTTGTGTCAGCACTAGCCCTAAGGAAAATTTTAGGCACAAAGAACTTCATGGATAAAATTATAAAAAGGTAGAGATACAGAAAAGGGCAGTTAAGGTGGGGAAATCAAAGAGGTAGTTACATGGCATACTGCCAACATTTTCCAACAGAAATTACATGCAGATTACTTGAAACCTCTAAGAAAACTCAAACACATTAGATAAAAATTCTGAGATTATGACAGAAACTTTTTTTTAAAAATCTCTTGCTTATAATAATACTGCTGCAGTGTTGCACGATATAAATAGTCAAAAAGCCCTCAAAACCGGAATACAGTAACAGCTAAATTGCTGCCAGTTCTACATGATTTTCTAAAATTCCCCTCCAGCAGCAGGAACTAACAATTTACTTAGGAAGTTACAAAGGAATTAAAATGTAGGGATCTATTTTCCTGTAGGTCAACCCACTACTGCACTGTATAATAAATGTAAACACGAAATGATATCAATTCATCTCTGCTCCTCACCTTTCCCAATGACCTTTCAGAGAAAACATCCTGGAGCCTGAGTTTTGTTTGACATAGAAGTCATACAGGCTGGATAACATGACATTCCTACCTATGAGCAAAACACCTTTAATGCATTTATTTCTCCTAAAATAAAAATAAGTGCCATACAGATATCTCTATATCAGAGCTAGAACCAACACACAGACCAGTCAAAAATCCAAGTTTCGTGTACAGTAGAAGAAATAATACATTTACAGCTCTTTGTTTAAAGAATTAACAAAGCCAAAAATCAAACCTCTCTCTAGTAAAATTCCTTTTTTGGATGTTCTCCACTGACTTGTATTGAGAGCATAACCAAGAAAAAACACCTTCTTTTCACATATCTCTTGTTTCAAAGGACAAAAAAGCAGATGGGATTAAAATGGAGCTCAAACTAAAGATGGTAAATCTAGATTTGATTCAGCAGACACATGGAAACCATTATATCAAGAAGGGAATTCTTGCATTAAAAAGTTACTTCAGGTGAGATGCAACTAAACCAAAGACCAGAAAGAACAGCCCTGATTTGTAGCTAATGAAACAGCAGCAGAACCTGGGAGCAGTCTAAAAAAGGAGAGAGATGAAGGAAGTTGCTTCATTCTACACTTAATGTGATCTAATGACAGGAGGTACCCAAAAGGGTCAGCCCCGCTCTGTGAAACCCTCAGGCTCCTGACCGCTTCCTTGCACAAGATCTACCACTTCTGCAGCTGCAGGGTGAGCTCAGACAGAGAGGAGCGGACGACAACTGGGTGTCGGATATTTTTTGAGCATGCCGAATTGATTCAGCTCTGGCTACCCGACTGCTATGATCAATACAAGGAGAGTAAGAGAAACGAGCAGACATCTCCTTCTGCCATGTCTTCTTTCCATAACCCCAACCTCTTGAGTAAGCCTGGAGTAAGATACCACCCATCTATCCCTGGTTCAAAGCTACAGGAGCCAAGGTCAACCCACCAGCATGCCAAAGGCAACAGCTAACTACTGACCTCAGCCCACAACCCACACCTCAGCACAGGTACTGCTCTGGATCCCTCTTCTCAGGGGCAAATTAGCAATAGGAGTAGTAGTACTGAAACTTGTAGCAAATCACCTTCCTCTGAAACCTCCAGCTTTGCCAAATTTTGACAAAATGACTCAAGAGTTATCAAGACAAACAGCACAATCGCCTAAGTCTCATTTCCTCAGGAAACGGACCAAAATCATACAGTTAGATTGCACAAAAACCTTCTTTGTACGGGGTAATTAAAAATACCATTACGAGTCAATGTTAACAGAAAACACAGTAAAACGTGAGTATCCCATGTTGGCTAAGGATAGGCTGTGGTGGAATCAAAGACCTATGAAAGATGGACGTGCTTTTATGAGAAAGTGCAGAAAATTGATTTCTATACACTAAAAGTACCAAAAAATTAATAGTATAAAATACTGCCCCCAAAGCTCTGGCAACAGGATTAGTAGTCAGTCTGCAAGCAGCACTGTAAACACGTAATTTAAATACAACAGTGGGGGATTCTGCAGGGCTAAGGGCAAACCAAAACAGAGGCTTTTCTCCTGGCATTCAGAGCACTTTAAAAGAAAGACAGAGACAGTGTATCCTCAGGACATTTTAGGATTCATATATTTGACAGTGGAATAACAAAACTGCCCTACCTAGAAGAAAGACAGAGACAGTGTGTCCTCAGGACATTTTAGGATTCATGTTATATTCGACAGTGGAATAACAAAACTGCCCTACCTATACCAAAAATGGCAGGGGAATCTCAAGATCCAACAAGCTACAAGTGAAAATTTAATTTCAGCAAGCAAAGCTTTTGTACCATTTATTTCTTGTGGGTTTGGGAATAGTAGCCTTAGAAAAATAAATTGCGAAGTTTTTTCTTCATAAAGTTTTCTTTCAAATGCAAAATACACACAGTAAATGCTGTGGTACGATCATCAGACATTATCAGTGGGCTACAAAATACATGCTTTTGAAAACTTTTTTGTACATCATCTCACTAAATAAACTATTGCAATAATTTAAGTCTTTATAGCTCTTCATAACAAACTAAAAATATGAGAAGAATGAAAAGGGAATAAAAGCAATAGAACAAGAATCTAGCACCACAGATTCTTTCATTCTCTATATAAATTTGATCTTCTCACACTGCAAAAAGAATATGAATTATGACCCAACTGTGGATGTAGGTGGGGATCTACCGAAACGCTGCAGTTATACAACAATGAATTTTAAAATACAGTGTAATTCATCAAATGTATTTCAAAACAGCCTTCACACCCTTGAAGAGGAAGACATACGCTCTTTGGAGAAAAAGTTGAAGGTGTCACTGACAGTCCACCCTTTATGTTGCTTCAGTGTTACTGCTGAGGTCCTGACCTGGGTTCAGTCAACTGCTCAGGCAGACCCTGGTTGAATTTAGAAGCATCCAAAAGCTTCTCTCTCAGAAAAGCCTTCAGTGACTCGGCATCACATCTTCTCACCGTTGTGCAAAAGCATCACTTTACAAGAACACGACAAATTTAGAAGCAGTATATGAACAGCAGAGTCCACAACTGATGAAAATGCAAAGACAATCTTAAAATTTCAACAAAAATTTTTACTTAAAAAAATTTCAGTGAGGAAACTGGTATTTCACTTTTTACCATAGACTTTGATTATCATTAAAAACAACACAACTAATTAAAAGAAAAGTTTCAATCACAATCACAATGTCATTAGGAACTATTTCACCAGAGAGTGAGTGTTTATTAGGAAATTCTCTGTCCTATGAATTAAAAGGCATCTGTGGACCTACTGAATATAAAAAACCAGGGCAAAAAATTCTGCAAGTATTGCAAAATAAGCTACTGAATAGCCTACTAAAACTCTCCAAATACCGAGATTCTACAACACTGCAGGAGAAATGTATCTCACTCCTGAAGCAATGACACTTCTTACTGATAAGGACTACAACACCTCATTCAGTTTTACTTCATGCTGTGCCACACACAACACTGAGGGCAAAAGGTGTTACTAAAATGGCTGGTTAAAATTATTCCCAGCCTGAACCGGCAAACCAAAGGCAGTGGGGAAAGGGAGGCTTTCACTCGCTGCCATCCAGGGCACTGCACGGTCCAGGGCCACGGGATGAGCTACCACAGCACCTATCCCATAAGGCAGGTGGCTTTTCATGCAACAAAGTTTGAAGTGCAGTCAAATTGTATTTAGATTCCCTGTAACACACCATCATGACGTACATGCTAATTTAAAGGATTCAATTAATTTCAGGTGACTGCTTTGAAAATGTCAAAATCAGAACAAGTCAGAGAGCTGCTGTCAGCAACAAAGCTCTGCCAGAACATGGTTCAGTTCAACCTTCCAATATGTACACGGGAAAAATATAATATCACCTCTTAACATAAGCCTCCCAAGGACAAAAACTAGAAGCCCTTTATACTCAAAACATTAAGTCACGTAGTATATCCACTCAAGACGGAAAAAACAGAAAGGAAGTGTTGGCAAGGAACAGAGACAGGAAACTCTCCAACAATGATTTCTACAATTGCCCATCTAGAAATGAACTTCCGAAAGCACCAGTGTCAGCATGAGCCTGACATTTACAAAAAACAATCTCAAGACATTCACCAACCTCCTGAGGTGTCTCCTGTAGATCTCTCTAAATTGATAGAAAGTCCTGCTGTATCTACAGGAAAATTCAATCTCTTGCCCGCTTCACAAGCAGACATGGCTGCTATTCACAGAAATAATGAAAACCAGCTTTTTTTACTCTGTAGTTTTTTCCCAATAGAGAAACATATGCTTTTTTTTTTTAATGTATGAATACAGTAAAGATTCAACAGCAACCACAACAGCAAGCAGAAAAACTCCCTTAAACCATGTATCAAGTATGTAAGACATTAGTCATGCATAAAAACATATATTCCACATTCATGAATGCATCAAACACAGCGATTCCAGTTAAATTTCACAAAAGGTTAGTTGTGATCACGGACTGCCTGGCACTAAGTACCATGTATTTAGATGAGTACAAGGTGAAACAAAGCATGAAGTTTGCTGGCACAATTGGCTAAAAAAATAAAACTAATAATAAAAAAACCCCATACGGATAAGCCAGACAGCTTTCACTTAAATACCTGACACTCAATTGATAACCACCTGCATAAAAAGTCCAAACAATAAAATATTCTTCAAGCTATTTCCTATCATACCAAGCACAAACATGCTTTCATTTAACTTCAGGAATGGAATGTGTCTTATTTTAACCTTACACCTCTGTTCAGTTGAAGAAACTTGTATTGCTGATAATCAGAGGCAAACCAGATCTTACTTAAAATATGATTTATGCTATGTGTTTATATATTCTCAGGGACACTGCATACCAAATTGATAACTAGTTGTTTCTGTGGGGTTTTTTTCTTTGGTTTTGTTTTCGGTTTTTTTAAGTTTTTTATGTAGTCAGTCCTGCAAAAGCCGCTGGGAGTTGAAGAAACTTGTATTGCTGATAATCAGAGGCAAACCAGATCTTACTTAAAATATGATTTATGCTATGTGTTTATATATTCTCAGGGACACTGCATACCAAATTGATAACTAGTTGTTTCTGTGGGGTTTTTTTCTTTGGTTTTGTTTTCGGTTTTTTTAAGTTTTTTATGTAGTCAGTCCTGCAAAAGCCGCTGGGAGGATCATGATTGTTGGGTTTTTTTCTTTGTTTTTTTTTTCGGTTTTTTAAAGTTTTTAATGTAGTCAGTCCTGCAAAAGCCGCTGGGAGGATCATGAGGCTCCTGAGTCAGTAGTTTCATACATCAGGCACTCATTTTAATTTTTAGCTGAAAAACTCTAGTATGCATTTCATAAATCATGGTCTGGTAACAGGCATGGCTCTGGTACCAACACCCGTTTTTGCAAAGGGGACTGCATATTCCCAGACAGGGATTGCTGCAGGAGCTGCACACTCTCAGACCCTGCACATACAGCTGCAGGTCTATGCACACAGACTACCTTTCTTCCATCAACTTCAGGATGGACACATACCGGGCAGATGCCAGCTTCACTGTCCCATGCTATACAGTCTCTGGGCTGCAGAGGCGTGTTGGTAGCCGCAGTAGATCACCATCAATTACGGCAGCTACAGACTGCGCCACACAGCTCAGGTACGTTTGATCACCTTCACTTGCTTTTTGAGATGGCTTTACAATGCACAGCTTAGACCAGTTGTTTTATTTTCCAAATTAAGAGTAGGACTATCATGCAATAAGAAAACAGTGCAATTGTTTGGCAGCAGGTTCCAAGAAACTAATATTTTTGTGGATCCAAGGTTGTCAGGACAAACTGCAAAAATAACTCAATTTACAGTAGAAAACAAGATTAAGAAAAAAAAACCACAGACAGTAGGAAACAGGATTAGTTATGTAGCAGTAAACATGGGAAAGGCAAAATCATGAAAAGACACAGGGATATCTTTAGAAAACTAAGCAGTAAGCTGACATGAATGCAATTTCTAATATTATCACATTCCCACAACTACAACTAAACCAGCCCCGCAACACCACGGTAACTCCTTCCTCCTCATCCAACAATTCAACACATCGAAGTTCTCAAACAACAGGATACAGACAGAAGACGAAGATTTATCCCCTCATGCTGACCCACTTGTCACAGTTTCTGGGCTTGTTGAAATTCTGGTCCTACCTCTACAGAAATACAAATGGCAGAAGGAACTGCCCAGTTATTCTGCGTGAGCATTCTGAGATGCCTCCCTCAGGAAACATGGCATAAGCACAGAGCTCACCAACTTGCTTCTGGTGACCGCATCTCCACACAGCTGGCTACTCTTGACAGTCCTTCTGAGGCACCTCTCTTCAATTCCTAGTCACTTTTAAACAGAGTGAAGATGTTGACATAAACTGTGAAGAATAGAGGCCACCCACTGAAAAGCATTTCCAAGTACATTGTAGTTCTAAAGGAAATGTGTAACTTCAAACAATCTAGTTCTTATGCTTTCAACCGCATAGAAATATTCAAAATAAAAAAGCCTATGAAAACAAAGTATAAATATTCCTTGTTTCACCTGAATTCAGTGAATCCAATTTATGGTATTCCAAAGGGACTGAATTTAAAGCATGGACTTCATTTTCTTAAAAACAAACAAACAAAAAACAAAACAAACCACACAAAAAACCAAAAAAAACCTCACAAACCAACCAACCAAAAACCAACAAAACACCAAAAAAAACAAACCCAACAAAACATCACCACCACCAAGCCTCCCCCCCCCCCCCACCCCAAACCAATGTAAAACAAACTCCAGACAAACCCCCCCCGAAAACCCCAAAAGCCAATCACATATCATTTTTCTAAGTACTAGCTAAAACTTTATGTACCTCTGTAGCTTTGGACTACTTCAATTTTTGAAGACAAATCTAAGGGATTTCACTTGCACATATTAAATCTAAGCAGTATACTTTCCTGTATTTGTCTTTGACTTAACTTTTCCCAAAATATACATGGCAAAAAAAAAAAATAAAAAAAGAGAGAAAAAAAGAAAAATAGAAAAAAAAAAAAAAGGATGCTAACCTTGGAAGACAGAAGACCAAGAAAGTCTCCCTGGTTAAACCAACCTCCATGGGCTCTGCCCTGGGCTGGCCACACCTCCAGTTTACATCAACCTCCAGCCACCCCAGGGTTGGATTTTTTTTTTTTTTTTTTTAAGAAAATGAAGCCCATGCTTTAAATTCAGTCCCTTTGGAATACCAAAATTGGATTCACTGAATTCAGGTGAAACAAGGAATATCTGTAGGAACCACAGGGCCCTCGGGAGAAGATGACGTGGGTCAGAGGTGCAGAAGCAATGAACATGATCACTGATAGATTAATTCTGCCTCCATTAAGGTTTAACTACTGTGATAGTACAGGGGTGGCAAACTTGCCACCCCTCTGCTACACAAAGCATTTTACAGAGCAAGAAATTGAACCCCCTAGCACAAAAGCAGTCCAACTCCCTTTCAGGTATGATTTCTGATGCTTTGAACAAGTTGCTCAGCACCATGGCTCTCAGTGGAAGTGCACCCCAATAACATTTTGCAGAGTGCCTCCCAGGCTCTCTTACTACCTTGTTTCTTTTTTTTCCCTTTTCTCTTTTCTTTTTTAAATCTATGCCATAAAATTGTATATCACATATATTATATTTCCATTCAAATTCAACACTAAGCATGGGAACATATTTCTATGCTACAGGTACTTTTGGAAAAATCTGTGAGTAGTTTAATTTAAAAGCCATGGACAGCAACCTAAAGCAATTTTTGACCATGCAAAATGCTTTATAAATAGTTCCATGTGCGCTGTTCATCTGGACTCTCACTAGAGACGAATAATGACCTTGTATTTCATTCTCATTTACTCTAAATTAGCCAAACCTTGTGTTTTTAATTACAAACTTAATACACCTGGCCTGGTCTAATTACAGAAAACAAAACATCATTTAAACAAAAGGTGACCTTGAACTCAGTCTATCAAAATACTGGTTAACTTGAAGTTTTCAGTTTTTAACGAACTGCCAAGACATGCAATAGCGATTTTCCAAATGTGATCATATGCCTTTAGAGAAACAGACTTACTGCATTAGCAAACATCTGTACACACTCTTTATGGCTTGCCTCATTATTAATGCAAATCTCTCTTAGATTTCAATAGTGTTATAAACAGCTCTATAGGTAAACATCAAGTTAACACTACTGATTATTTTTAATGCATTAGACTATACTAAATCTAGATTTGACAAGCAGCAGCCTGCTGAAGCAACTCTTTTCAGAAACCAGTTACTTTGTACAAGTATCTCAAGGATGAACAGAGGGAACCTGAAGCTACAGCAATGACGATATGCTTTGACACAAGAATTAAATAGTTACCCTACTGCTGTAACATGGTTACTTACCTGCTTGAAATTGAGCGTGTGCTTAAATTCCTTCTTCAGTTGTGTTGAAGAGTTTCAGTGACAATTTGTTTTTATAAAAATGTTTCAATATATTAGTTAATAGTCTTCACATATTTGATATAGGTTTTTTACTCTTATTTGTGACGAAGTAATGCTAAGAAATTGGGTACAGCATATTTAATAAAGCTTCTGGGATTTGTAATGTAATGCCTACATAGAAGTCAATAAAGCCTAAAATGTCTGTAATATAACTAGACCACATATCATTTTACATTATGTTTTGGGGTTTCTTTTGACATGGCAAATTCACCTCAGTACAGGAATAATTTAAGTACACATCCTCCTCAAAAGACTTCTAGTGATTTCCTTGTGACTTTGGTCATCATTACAGCCCTAGAGCTTCCCATCTCAACATGCCAGAACAGCGAAGGTACAGTGTATTTGAGGTAAAAAAATGAAAAAAAAAGGGAAAGACAGGAATTAAAATTTGACCATGCTCAGCAAAGATCTACCAACCTACTGGCTAATTCCTGAACAGCTGGCTTTCAAAAATGTAAACTCAGAAGATTTGTCTATGTTCTGTATTGCTGACCACTGCGTACTTCTAAACCAGAATACTCCAACGCACAAGGGGTAGAGAAGCTGGCTATTATAAATTTTGATAATGTTTCAGCATGACAACAAATTACTATCATTATTGACACAGCCAACATTTTGAACAGAGATGACCAGAAAGAGT
>NW_010143323.1:34961-112234 GCF_000699245.1 Pterocles gutturalis
TGCTTGTTGAGAAAAATAATTCTTCACCCATCATTAGGTTATACAAATTCATACTGAAGTGATAGATATAGATAAGCAAATATTTTGAGGACTATCATGAATACTGACAACCATCCACCATCTAATTTACGTCACTGGCAAAATAAGGATGACAGTGACTGTCTAAAGCAGAAGAGAATCCCAAACTTTTAATACCTAACAGATGAAATGTAATAAATATATTAAAAGGAATGAAACAGTAAGAGAAGATTTTTACAACATAAACCATACATGTAACAGATGTTGATTAAATAATGATATACATCGCTTGTTATTTAAACGAACTGCAATAGCATCCAAACCAAGACACCATTGCTGGCCGTGTTCCAAACTGCCTGGAACAGGGCACAACCTAAATGAGGCAAGCTTGTCACAAAGGAGTAGGTCACTTGAAAGTGAAGAGGAGATATATGGGAGTGAGCAGAGTTTATGCTTCACGTGAGACCTGATGGCAGGGCAGGACTGCTGCTTCTTATTCCAGCTTTGCTGTGAACGCATTGTGGAATCACTCACTTTGTTTCTCTGCCACCACTCTCCTGACAAAAACAGCATTTATTCATTTTTCTGTTACAAGGCTACAATGAAAGCCTTTGAATAAATATTTGGATCTGAATCCTTCTCACTGTTGTCTCTCAACCAAAAGGTCTCTGCCAGTGCAATTACATTGCTTTAGCTATAGCAGAAAATCCTGTTCTTACAACACAGGTTACATCAAACACACAAACACGGCACTCACTAATAGACCATGAAAATAATTTGTCATATGTTCAAACAGTGTCTCATTCCCTTCAGATCTGGCATGGCTATGTTAGTTTGAAATGAAAATAATCCTGTCAAACAATGCTAGAGACAAACATAACCTGGAACAAAACAGGTGTCTTACATGAGCACAGAAGAATAAAGTCAGCACCAGCAGTTAAAAAGATAACCTGGAGATAAAGCCTTGAGATGATGCAGGGTGAAATGCTTTAATATGGCTGAGTTCCTGTGAACTCTGAAATGAATGGGCACAAAGAGTTAAACTGTAGTTTATCTGCAAATCAAACTGCAAAAAACTGTTTTTCCTGAACAGTATTTCCCTAAACAGAAAAAAAAAAAAAAATAAAAATCACCATTTCACAAGGACATGACAGGCAAATCAAGATAATCTTTTTGTTCAATTACATTTGATCCAAATAAATGGACATTAGTGAGTGCCTGAACCGTTCAAAGCACACAGTTAATTTCTATAGCTAGGATTATAGCACAATAAACTTGTTAAAAATACTGCAAGAAGACAAATCTATGATGAAAATAAGAACACAATCCTAAAAATCATTACAGAATCTTCTCCCCCCACCTTTTGTTTTGGAATCAAGAGACCATCCTAAAAGTTTCAAAGACTGTTTCCTTAAGCTGGCATTCATATTTCTAGTAATAAACTTAATTAACCTATCTTAATATAAGATTCTTCCTTCTTTCAAGGCCTTAATGCCAGCCATAAGACATCACAATATAGTCCAAGCAGAAAATCATTCACTCTAAAAAAAGCATTCCTACAAACCGCTGGATTACATGAATGAAATACTGAGACTGAAGATAATGGCCCCATCTATCCTTTCTACACTACACAACTATTTTAATAACCTTGGCAGAATCCTTCAGGATAAA
Organism: Pterocles gutturalis; assembly: GCF_000699245.1. Lineage (NCBI taxonomy): Eukaryota > Metazoa > Chordata > Aves > Pterocliformes > Pteroclidae > Pterocles > Pterocles gutturalis. The sequence goes on from NW_010143323.1 coordinate 36,651, forward strand.
TTCCTTGCTGTCTGCCAGTGGCTAGCTTCTTCCTTCTGTGAAACCAATAATTTATTTACATGGTATCTTAAAATAGCTCAGAGATGAGACAATGGAGCAGTTTTGTTTGTTTGTTTTTTGACTTGACAGTGGTTTGTCTTTGTGTCCAAAAGAAAAGACACTGAGCTCAAAAACCTTTCCTCTCGGTCTGTCTAGAGTCCATTCAATGTATAGGGAGAGAAATTAGTTCCTTAGAGAAGATGTGACACAGACCAACTAATCTCTCCCGGCTGTTGTCAAGGCATTACAAGACAGCAACTGTATTTTTGTTCTTGCACTATGGTTCCAGAACCAAAGATGGCTGTCACAACTCAAAATTAGTGGCCTGATGACAGATGTCCTATTCCTGGAGAACCAGCTATTCCCACCCGTGGATGCTCATGATGCAAGCACAGAAGTGACACATGGGGGAACTGATCATATTCTTGGCAGCTACTGACAACTTGGCTATGGTCCAGGGACCTTCAAAGTAGAAATGAACTCCAAATCTTTATGATAATTTCTGGTGTGGGTATTTATATGCTCATGCATATACCATTTGATTTGTGCAATATTCTCCCTAAGACAGACATGCAAGGGAAGATTTAATAACCTATATAACTTCGGTAAATTATTCCTCCTTGGAGCAGTAAGAATTGCTGAAGATTGTTCAAAGAGCTATAACTAGGCATAACATCATAAAATTTTAAACTAAAGATAAAAAATATTGTTCAGCTGTCAGATGTATAAAACTGTGACACAGGCCCCCAGGGAAAGTGACGGAAATACCTTCAATTCAGATGTGTTAAGCTGGAAAAAGCATTCAGTAGCACATGGCTGGAACAAGCTGCTTTAGTAGGGGTACATAAAAGCTCATTTAGTAATTTTAATCTCTCATTTTTCAGATACAGTAGTTTCAACAATAACTACCTTACCAGATAAAAATAATACAGTAGTACACAGGAAAAGGAAACACTGGAATAATTATTTAGTTGCTAATTTACTTTAAGACGACCTCTACATGTACTCATACTCAAACTACCACATCAACACGTAACAAGCATAAGCAGCTCAGAAACCACTCAAAAGAATAAATCATTGTTCTGGCCATTTTAAGTTGCAATGGATATCACCAGTGGACTTGGGTGGTTTTGTGACAACGTCTTCTTTTAAGTTAGGTGCTCATTTAAACATAAAGGGAAAGTGAAACTCGAGGTTATCTGAAACAAAAGTTTTGAAAGGCCACAAAAATCACGAGAGTCTACATAAGTCACCTTTTATACCCTTTGCAAGAAAAACACCTACTTACAATATTTCTGGACCTAACTGCTTCAATTTGAAGGGAAAAAAATAACTTGTACAATTCTTTCCCAACAGCTGTAAGAGTCAATATCTCCAGATTGTTTAGGAAAACTCCAAAGAGCTAAGGCCAGAAAACAATGATCCTCAAGTAGTAGTGTATTCAGGCACAACATGTCTTTGGAGGAATTTTGCCTGCCCACAAATTAATAGCAGAAGCAACAAGTTTTCCTTGTACACAAGGTGTCTTCAAGGTAACCCTACCTACCTACAGTTTAGTGGCAGATGCAAACTACTATCGAGACCCTGCAGATTTTTTCACATAACTGAAGTTAGATTCCTGACTAAAGAAGTGGTATTATAAACACAAGTTGTAAATGACAACTTACATAGGTAAGCCAAGTTGGTGCCATGCTGAACTAGAGGTGGAAGCCTGATAGTCGCAAAGAAGAAGGATGAGAGGGTCAATGAGGGTCAGTATTCTCAGAGGGGCAAAGCTAGAGACAAACAGATATCTAACAGAGATAAGAAAGCCTAAGTAGTTGATAAGTACAAATTACTAGCTAGAAAATCTAACTAAATCAGAATTAAATTTATGCCTCTTCAGAGTACATACCAGAAAAGCTGATAAATCACAGCTGACAGAGAATCTATTGGCAACGTATAGGTGACATAAAGGGTGCTTCCTGTGTAACTTGTGATATGTCACATCTGAGATTACTTGAATACAAATTATTTGATCTAGGCATTCATGCCTTAACTGTTCTCACAGCGTTGTACTCAACATTTATAGTAAAGGGAAAGGTGGAAGGAAGAGACAGAATAAGGTGAATCTGTTTGTATACAAGCAAGGGGAAGCAATTAAAAACAAGAAAAAGCATTTAGAACAAAGGTTGCAGATGCTATCATTAGTCTTATACAGGAAAGCGTAAAACAGTTTGAGACTCAGTTTTTTACTTGCATAGTTATTAGATGACTGGGATTTTACACCTATTACAAAAGAAAAAGTTGCAGCTCAAAAAAACCCCCTTCTTCCCATTTCAAGAGCCATCATCTTTCTATTCTTTCTTTTTTCATACTGTATGGATATGCAAAGAATTTCAGTTTTAACCAAAATACCACTAATTGCGGAAATAAGAGAATGTGAATGTCTTCTACAGCCATATTAGCATGTAAAAGTATAACTCAATATATTATTTCACCAACTATTTACATCCACAACTCTGCTTCTCTAATATGGTTACAATTAGATTGTATCGCCATGGAGAATAACTACAATACAGGCTTTCCTCTAATTTTTACTGCTGCTAAAGTTTTTTCCCTTCATCTTTGTCCCAGAATGCCTTACTGCTGAAAAAAAAAAAATCCCAGTTCTTCTAAACGCCCAGATAGGAACTCAAAACCACAAACCTGGCAGTGAAAGAGAACAAGCGCTATAGTTTCCAATGTTACCAGAAGACTTGCAGCCTCATGGTGTTTTAATTATTTTAATCTTCTTGCAACAGTGTGTGAAGTTAACAACCCCAAAGCTTAAGGGAGTGGTGGTTATGTAAAGAACCACACATTTAGATGTAGGACTCTTCAAGTAGAAAATTAGATAAGCACAGTCCGAACTGGCATTATCTCAACTTAAAGTTATTACCCTTTCCCCTCATAAACATGCAGAACCACAACCTTGACCATTTACTAAAGCATCCTCCAGTTGTGTCTCCCTCTATATGCTCCCCATCAGAACTGCCATATTCAAAACTAGTTTGGTTTCTTGATTCGTAATTCTTTCCCTCTTCTACTATTTCTCTTCCTCAGTAAGAGTTTTCTAGACAGTTACTATTTTTGCTTCTTAAAAAAGTTTTTTCAAGAAGCACACAACAAAACAGCAAAACAACTTCTAAGCTTACATTCTGTTCTCCCTTAATTCCATTTATTTCATTAAACAAGTGGCTGTTGAAGTATACGTCCTGAAATTCTCTGTTTAACTCCCACAGGGCTTTTTAAAAAAATAAATAAGAATATACACCACCACCACCACCTAAAATAAGTTACTGAGCAGTAACCAGAACATCTTTGAAATGTGCTGCTCTATGCACAATCCTAGATTTTTATTTTTTTTTTTGGCTTTTGCAATAGGCATTTATACTCAAGACCATGCTGTGAAGGTTGCATGTGTGAGGTACCAACCAGTAAATGTGCGTTCTTGGTTCCTCACATCCAGAATACCAAGCAACTTTTCATGGGACTTCAGGTAGAGTTAGGAATATGATCTGAAGATCATTAGTAAAGATAAGTTGCAAGAAAAAGACTAACAAAATTATTGTAACCAGTGGATTAAAGAAGTATCCAAATGGGATCCTGTGGATAAACCAGGCCAGCCAAGACCAAAAACATTTATTCATTTAGCCTCACAGTTCTCCAGTCTCCATTACCCAATATTATCAGGGATCTTAAGAAATAGATAGCCAATATGAGTCTGAGATTAGATATAACAATTGCAAGTATCATCATCTTTTCTGCAGAGCATCAGGATCTCATGCCTCCTTCTTTGTTCACACAGATTATTGTCCTGGTATGTTCTTGGTGTTCTTGACATACAGAGGCTTAGATTGTTCCTAATACTCTACTGACATGGTGGAACTCAAGGTGGGACGGGCCAGGTGGGACCAACTGCTACGACTGCAACTGCTCTTTGGGGTGTATCTGAACAAAGAACATGCCTAATGAACTCCACCAGCTGTAAGACTTACACATTTGCTAGCATAACTACTCGCCAATCATCTAGCTGTTGCAAAATACCAAGAAGGCTACAAGCCAGCTCCAACATCAGATCATGATTCTGAGGACAGCTAGTCACTCCAGCAAAAAGCCAAAAAAATGCATTCAGGCCACCCTGAAGCCCTTGTACTGCAGACAAGACCTTCTGAGAAGTCCCAGAGAAAGCTGTCTCATGAGTAGGAATTTGGAAGCAGTACTTCTGTACATGTGATATAGGGCAATTTGAGGACACTTCCATAAAAAGGAGTAAAAAAGCAGCTAGACTGATTCTCTGTCTCTGGCAAGTGTAGGCATTTATGTAGAAACTCACTGAAGCGATCTTAACTGTAGGACAGATGGTATTTGTGCTTTAGATCACGGAGGGGGAACCAGACCTGGCAATCTTTCCAACGAAGTGAGCATCTGCAATGGTGCTTCTCGGTTTCTGAGCTATGGCCCCACAACAGACGTGCTGTATCAGGAAAGGATAAAGAAGAGCTGACATAGACCAAGAAAACCTATCCTTATGACAAAGCTGGAAATGAACCTGTAGCTACAGAAGACTGCTGAAATGAGACTCACCAGGTATGGTGGGTTAACCTTGGGTAACAGCCAAATGCCCATCCAGCTACTCACTCACTCCCCCTCCTTAGCAGGCCAGGGACAGAAAAAAGGATGAGAAAGCTCATGTCTCAAGATAAAGACAGGGGATTGCTTACCAATTATCATCATGGGCAAAACGTACTTGGCAGGGGGAAAATTTAATTTATTGCCAATAAAAATAGATCTGGGTAGTGAGAAACAGAAAAGAAAAACATTAAAGCAACACCTTGCCTCCTCTCTTTCCCAGGCTCAACTTCACTCCTTCATTACAGACTCTTCTACCCACACCCACTCCCCCCCATCTTCCCCCTCGAGCAACACAGAGGGATGCAGGGTGAGCAGTTATGGCCACTCCACAACATCTCCTTGCTGCCACTCCTTCCTTCTCATAGTTCTCACAGAATCAAGGAATGGTTTGGCTTGGAAGGGACCTTTAAAGATTACCTAGTCCAACCCCCTTGCCACAGGCAGGGGCATCTTTCGCTAGGTCAGGTTGCTCAAAGCCCTGTCCAACCTGAGCCTGAACACTCCCAATGACAGGGCATCCACAACTTCTCTGGGCAAACTATTCCAGCGTCTCACCAACCTTGTCATCAAAAACTTCTCCTTACAATCAATCTACATCTACCCTCTTTCAGTTTAAAATTGTTGCCTCTCATCCTGTCACTACAGGCCCTGGTAAAACATCTCTCTCTGTCTTTCTTATAAGCCCCGTGGATATATTGAAAGGCCACAGTAAGGTCTCCCTGGAGCCTTCTCCAGGCTGAACAGCCCCAACTCTCTCAGCCTGTCCTCATAAGAGAGGTGCTCCAGCCTCCTGATCACTTTCGTGGCCCTCCTCTGGACTCACTCCAACAGGTCCGTGTCTTTCTCGTCCTGAGGACTCCAGAGATGGATGCAATTCTCCAGCTTGGTTCTCACGAGAGCAGAGAAGAGGGGGAGATTTGCCTCCCCCGACCTCCTGACCAGGTTTCTTTTTATGCAGCCCAGGATACGATTGGCTTTCTGAGCTGCAAGTGCACATGCACAGAATCATCAAATGGTTTGAGTTGGAAGGGACCTTTAAAGATCATCTAGTCCACCTCCCTTTCTAAAAGCATTTTAAGGCTAGTTCCATTTCTCATGAAAGCAGAAATAATTGATACTTGAATCCTCAAGTCTTACCTAACCATCTCACAGTACACATCATAACACATCTACTGGGCAATTTTGTTATACATGCACTGTTATATGAAGGCTGGGTTGGACCGACTCTCTGCCAAACATTTTTGTTAGTGTACTGTACTGTTGTTCACTTCCTAAGTGACAGTTTTTACGCTGAGCACAGTACGCTCCAGATACCAGGTTAAGTTCACTGCACTGATTTCCAGTTTGAAGTTGCAAAATAGTTTCTTGGTCATCTGCAAAATCCTCTCTCCCCCATGTGTTACAATGGCAACTGCCAGCAGCAGAGGCACTTCAGACAGTAACTCAGTGATTAAAACTGTCAGGCTATTTTTCAATGAAGGCATCTCAGCTCTGACATTAATTTCTCCCTAACCCATGGTCAAACAGCTTATGTTTGTTGACTTTCATCACATGGGATATGGAACTGCAGAACAAAATGATCATGGTGTTCGGTGACAGGATGGTTTGAGGACCATAGGATATGGTAACTACCATTCTTTGGAGGTGCCCTATTTCGGGAAGCTGCAATAAAGGAGAGAAGATGAACAAAGAAAGAACTGAGTTGAAATCGAGCTGGATTAGTAAACTGCTCCATTAGAATTTAGGTAATATGTTTCCTAAAGTATCCATGCTAATTCTAGGGTAGCATAGGTGCCTGCAAAAAAAGTGGGTGCAGGGAACACAGATTGGTGTTGGAAGTGATACACCCCCTCCATGCACATATAACTGCCGAACCTCTGAAACTTAGCAGCACTCATAGAATCACAGAATGGTTTGGGTTGGAAAGGACCTTAAAGATCATCAAGTTCCAACCCCCCTGCCATGGGCAGGGACACCCTCCACTAGCCCAGGTTGCCCAAAGCCTCATCCAGCCTGGCCTTGAACCCCTCCAGGGATGGGGCATCCACAGCTTCTCTGGGCAACCTGGGCCACTGCCTCACCACCCTCACAGTGAAAAATTTCTTCCTAATGTCTAGTCTAAATCTGCCCTCTTTCAGCTTTCACTTAGTCCTCTGTGAACTGCTGTTGCCATAGCAACAGATCTTTAAACATAGAAAACAGGCCAGGTAGTTTCAAACTAACCACTGTTTCCAATGTTGCTGTTTTCCCCTGTAGGTTTGCGTTAGCCCACCTCAGAAATGATGCCATAGTCATCAGCCAGCAGGGAGGAGAGCAGAAAACAAGGCTCTTGAGTTTCACAGGCCATGGGGATGCTTCAGTAACACGGAGTTCGGCTTCCCTCTGCCTACTGCTCCTTCCCCCACATCCTTCAGAGGCATCAGCTCTTTTTCTCTGCAAATATCCTTTACTCTGAAAACTGGGGCTTATGCTGGGGGTGTGTGTGTGGATGTGTGTTTGCTTTTTGGTTTTGTTTTTTAAATAAAAGGCACTGCACAATTTGGGAGTTAAACCCTGTTACTGCTGAGCTTAAGTGAAAGGTGTGTTATTTGGCCATAACGTCATTCCTGCAAGAGGCTCTACGTTACAGTACCATTCAAAACATGCTAGCAGTTGTTAAGAGAACTTGATGGAGGGAAAAACAATCCCTGTAAACCAGGGTTCCTTGAAACCTGTGACAAGGAAGTTAACCAGCTCAAGAGACAGCAAATGAAACAGCCAAGGATGTACGCACCAAGCTGCACTACGATCAACACACTCCTACCGATTCCTCCTCTGTTTCTCTGAAGCAACACTGATGGTGGGCTGCACACAGGTGCTCACATCTCAGTGAATCATTCGTCACAGACAAAATCCCAAAGGCCAAGTGTCAGTTTCATTTTTTAATTTAATCTCTTCGTTACTTTAATTGAATCTGTCTGAATGCAGGCTTACATCAATCTCTATCTTGACTCACAGTGGTATTCTGTTAGTTAATGGAAACTCTTTAGAAAAAAAGACAGAAATAGCAATGAAGTTCCTAACTTTGCAAAAAGGCTAAAAAACTTTTTGGATCTAGAGAACTTTTGGGGGTGATGGGGAAGTCTGGTCTGTATGTGTCTTCAAAGAACGTTTTTTCCTCCATTCTTACATGAAAGAAAAATATTCAAATATTAAAAAAAAAACTAAATACATTGGGCTGTAGTGACACCATGAGGGAAAAAACATGCAAACACGTTTTGATAAAGTTCTACCTAATTCACATCTACAAACACTGCAGGATGCTCATACAGCATCACGCAGTCAAGGCTGCACAGCGTGCCAAGTTCCTGCTCCTCAGCTGAAGACCAAACCTTGTCCATGAGCCTACCTTGCTGCAATGCAAAGTAAAATAAGTTAAATTCTTCAAAATGGTTTCGGCTAACTTGATTTAGTTTTCACTATGGCACACTAAAAATTGTCAGGGAAATGCAGTAGGGGTTCTCAGCGAAGCCTCAAGCAGCTTTTTGAAACATAAGCTTTAACTCTGCTACTGTACCTTTAGAGCTTTCCTGCAGAGCAATTTTGTCCTGGTATCTCTTAGGTTAAGAAACTAAATTTTCTTACTAGTATTCTTATATCTACTCCTACTCTCAACACAAACATAAATGTAAGCCATACCAAGACCTTTAAGTAGATGCTAAATAAGTGTTAATTCTTCAGGTATTTCTTTCCCAGGAGCTAGGCATGCTTGCCCTAAACTAAGGAACAGAGAGAAACAGTCTAAACTGTGAAACTTCTAACCCTAAACCTAAATGCAGTTTCACATTTAGGCACACAAATGAAAGTGGCTTCTTTAATAACCCGAGCAGCTGAACTTCACATTGCTGGCAGCAGGAGCTTTGCCACTGACTTTATGGAGTACGAGATTAACCATTCTACAGAGAGCTTGTCAATAGCTGCAGCTTTATATATTGGGCTTTACTTCTCAATTATTACCCATATAACACTATAAAATAGGTATAAAAACTTGACAAATGAATTTTACAGTTTTGTTGGGTTCATTGTCCGCCCCTCCCGCCTTGGGTGATTTTAAGTAGGGGGTTTTTTTAACCTTTTTAGGTACTAGTGCTGTCCATGAGCCACACTTTTATCCAGAAACAAATAACAACAATGAATGAAAAAAATCAAGTCTCCAAACAGTTTTACACTGCACACATCTCTATAAAAAGCCTCACCTTTTTCACTAAAAATAAAATGACTAGTGCATAGCAAGGCTACAACTCCTAAAAAACAAAAGTAAATGTGGGTTATAAGGCATCTATAGGCAGAGATGTAATGTAAAAGAATGACATTTGGATCATTTTAACACATACATTTTACACATTACTAAAATATAAGCAAATGAGAATAAGCGTATTCTTATAGAAACACAGATTTTGCTTTCAAGTTTCATAGGAGTTCCCTTTTATCTCTGAGTTATCCAAGTTATAAGAAAAGGAAATAAAATCTACACATAAAGCAAAATATTCTGGGCAATCCCTTGCCTTTGTGAATGTGTACTAAGTCCAGTTCAATCAGATATCTGAAGATATCAGTTCCAAATAAAAAAAGAACTCCAAGGATTATGAGCTGTCTGTTCAAAGTTAATGCCTTATTGCAGAAGTCTCTCTTCAAATTCTGCAGGTTATTTGCAAACAATAACCGCACAGAATTTTTCCGTTCTTCATAAAGCTCAACAGCATTAAATGCCAGCCATTTAATTTCCAGTATTTTGTTTATGAAATATTGTTAACATCTATGCTTTATAAATATAAATTCTACACATGCTACTTATTGGCTGCCAAACAAAACATGAGGCACAGAAATCTAATACAAGCTTTTGGATTATTGAGAATTAGCCACATGGACACTGAACTTCTCCAGAAGTTTTTTCCTGTTAAACTGGTAGAATCCTATCTGACAAGTTCTCACGCTCCTATTTGAGTCCAGTAAAAATTTAAAAAAAAAAGGTAAAAAAAGATAAACTGAAAAAAAACACCCTGTGTTCTTTACCAAACCACATAATTAAGGAAATCATTTTCAAAACTAAGGAGTTACAAAAATTAACTTAAAACAGTCTTGCAAAATTCCAGTCACTCACTCTCCTGAGGCAGGTTTTGCTTTTACTTATTTTCATTATCATTAACCATCATAGCAAAGAGTAGGAGAACAGATTTTGTTTCTTGATGGTTAATTTGCATGATACTGTCACAGAAATGATTTCAAAGAATTCTGCTGAAACCCTGAAGTAAAACACGCAGCCCTTGGTGTCAGCACTCAGTTTGGGAATCAGCCACGACACACAAAGGTGTGGTACATCAGCTTGTCATTAACAGTGGTTCCATGCAACATGGAAACTATTTGGATGAAATATCTCCCCCCTACTTTTTTTTTTTTTTTTTGGTAAGAGAAAACAGAATGGAGAGACCTGAAACTGAATTGGTTTGATGGACAAAAAAGGATTGTCTAAAACTTGTCCAGCCACAACAGTTTTTTCCAAGTATTTCAAAGCTCTTTCTAGGCTAGACACATTATTTAGCTATTACACAATGATCTCAAAGAGGTATATTAGTACAGACAACTGGTTACTAAGGTAACAAGATGTTACTTTAAACCAGCAGCGCTGCCCCAGCTCATCAGCTTCACTCCTTTCTTTCTTTTGTTCTCCTTAAACTCCGCATGAATGACAGACCTGCTGTATAATCGAGCAGGTTCTACAGTGTACCACGCAGCTGTACACTGGAGCCACGCTTCAGCCTCTCCATTCAAGCTAATGAGAAAAAAAAAGGGGGGGGGGGAAAAAATGCAAGCGTTTAAACTCTTAAGAGTGAAGTAGTTTCATTCTTAATCTATACTAAGAATTTGGAATTGGCTGCAAAATAAGTTTTAACGTGTCCTCTCATTAGAAACTATTTTGTAATTGAAAAACACATTGCACACTGAAACTATTTGACATGATAAAATAAGATGGCTGGGATGCTTTAAATTTTCAGGAGAGAAAACATGGTTAAGTTTTATAGACTGAATCTTGGCTGAAATTCTCCAGAGGCAGACTCATGTTTGGAAATAATAGTTGACTGCTAATTGCAAAAATTGTCGAGGTTACCCAAAGTCTAGCTCCTCCAAAATACTGACACCCTTAATAAACAAATTAAGGATGTCATTATTTTTGAGAGCTTGAGCTCGTAAGACCTGTGTTCTCGGCATCTTTTATGATTACAAACATCAGCCACCAGCTCTAGCTTAAAAAGCTTCAGGAAATAAAGCCATCAGAAACATTTACAGGAGAAGGTCACCTACAACAATCCTCTGCTCCAAGCAGGATCACCTCCACCAAAACTACTCCTGACATGTTTATCTGACCAGCTCTTCAACCCTCACAATAATGGCAACTTCCGCAACCCTCTGAGGCAGTCTGCTGTCATACGTCGTTATCCCATTAGACACTCTTCTTACTATCTAACTTTAAATAAATTGCTGCAATTCAAGCCTGAGTTCTTATCTTCAGCGTACACGTCAACAATAAGTAAAAGTCTTTAATTCTGGTTTTTACATGTAAGAATGCAAAAAGCTTTTTGTCCTAGAAGGGTGTTTTCTGTGCTCTTGTAAGATACAAAATTCATTGAAGCTTTGTCAGACAGCACAATTCACCTTCCAAAACTGCAGAAGTACAGCACTAGCATTTTGGCATGAATGACCCAGTGATCAGAGTAATAGGTTTAAAATAATCCTACAATTTAAGAAAAATAGAAATGATTGGTTCTGTTTACAGCCTAAACAAGTCAGTTATATATAAAACCAAATTACTAGGCTTCCCCTAGGGGAAGGGACATATTCAAAGAGAAAGGATCCTATATTCAATATCAGTTGGAGAAACACTCTGCTCAGGTTGGTTATTCTCCCACTCTCTGCAAGAAAAATAATCCTCCTTTTGTGGTCAGAATATACAAACAGGATTTAGTTAAATCAGACAGTATTTGAGTTGCAGAGTTGTTCGGGTTTTTTGGGGTTTAGTTTGTTTTTTTTTAAAGTATAATAGGTTGGTCAATTCTCTTTTCCTAATGTTAAAAAAAAAACAAACCCATACTACATTTTCAGTTAACATATCAGACTGGCACAACCTCCCCTACTGCCCGCCTGAACAGCTGCATGACCAGGCTAACAAACTACAGTCATGACCTTCAAACCATCCATAGTGGACTCCGAATACGAGTATCTCTCCCAGTGAATTACACCCACGTGTTCCATTTTTTACATAACCACTCAACACACAAGAAGCTTCTGTACCAGCCGCCTATCATAAGAGGTACAGAAAACCTCCACTGCTGAGGTTCACACAAAATGAGCTAGATCAGCGTATTATGCTCATTATATTCATTTTATAGTCTCTCCTCTGTTAGCTGCATCCGAACTGAAGTGAATGAAATTCTGCATGCAGCCTGTTGACATCAGTAATACTTCTGTTTATCTCCCACGCATACGGCCCATGCAGACCCAGAAACTTGAGGTTTGTATTTGCTTAGTTAAGAAAACATTCTTCCTGGCAGCATCTGGAAATGCTTCATGATATTCAAGCAACTAACTGAAAACAAAGCAAAATGAATGTATGTTAATACTTCATTTAAAATTTTAAAATTACTTACTTAGAGGAGAATCTGAAATGATTGAAAAGAGATGAAATATGTTCACTCCCATTAATCAGAAAGAAGACTGTACCAAACAAACTCATCTGCTGCTTAAATAAAATCAGAGTAAATCCAGCCAAGGGTTAGGACAAAGAAGTGTTTCCCATGAAGCTAACTCAGCCTAGCTTTATTACTGAAATTTTAATTAAATTCTAGATGGTCTTCAGTCATTTTATGGTATTTACTTTTTTACCAAATCAATTGTCACATCATACATTTATAAATGTTAACTAAAGTGCTCAGTATCTGCAACACCATTATTTCACAATGATTCTATTCTAGTATATTTGTTCTGTTTGAAATCCAGGGAAATATTCTGCCTAGGGTAACAGATGGCTTTTTAATTTTTTGTTGCTATTCCAGAATCTTTAAGTCACCCAAAATGCATCTACTTAAACATGATACTGCAGTTACTGCAAAACATGATCTACATGTTCACTGTTTAATATTTAACAATCTGGATAGCATTCCTGTTTGGAAATAATTCTACTAAAGACAGAAATCATTACCCTAGCATTGCTACAATAAATAGATTTGCCTTTTCATATTTTATCATCTCACCCCCAAAATTAAATTATCTATTTAAAATGAAATAACATATTCAATCAGTGCAGTGGAAATTAAGTTTAGCAACTCATTCTGAGCAATGTTAATTCACAGGTTACGATCAATTAGATATCACTTCACTGCAGTTCACGTAGATCTTTCGTTAACATCGTGTCCCATGCTAACATACATTACTTAGGGGCAGAAGGATCTAAAGAGCAATTTCACATCTTAATGGGAAGTAAAATGTCGCAATACAGTAAAAAATGTAAGCAGCAGGTTATTTAACAACATGCACACATAGCACATCAATCTAGCAAGCTAATATTTACCTGTTTTCCCCACACAATTAACATTTTGAGTACTTGGTGCTTATGAAAACGTCACCTTTTTTGGTGAAAACTACCTTCTATAATATCCATAAAATTGTGACAAATGCTACACAAAATCTTTAACTGTGAAAGACAAAGAAATTTGAGCAAGCTGCTTCAACACGACCTTGCAGTTACACTGCTCATTTAATACAGAGCTCTCTCCAGCATGTACGTATCTAATGGAAAACATTCCCCGTGGAAAGAACAAAGCTGCCGTAATAGCAACGTGGTCACACAAATACATAATATCTATAAAAAATAACTGTTCGTAAAAGGACTGGTCATTTCGATGGTTGCAACAAACATATCAAATCGCTCTATTTTGTCACTCTGATCCAAACTGCTGACTTGTGAGCCATGACTAAAAGGTGGCCCATTAAACAGTTAAGCATCATTATGGAAAGCTGCTTATACCAGGCATCATCACATTTCTATGAATATTGTTCCCATAGACTCTAGAGCTTTACCACATCTTTACTTACTCAAAGACATCATGCCACTTTTCCTAACGAGTAGTACCTTGTTGACTAGACTTATTAGCATCAAGGTTTGCTCTGAACAAAACATCACTTCACCCCAAGTAACAGACAGAATTAGGGTTAAAAATAGTGCTTGAATTTTGCTATCTGCTGCATGCCCCTTAAAAATAATAAAAATATGGAAAAGAATTGCCAATACTCTGATAGGATTCATTGAAAACAAAAATCCATAAGGATCCTTGAATGTGAAATACATATTAAAACTTTAATATAGAAGCTGAAGTTTGAATAAACACTAGTTTGTTTTTTGTAAGATTTATAGCCAGAGCTTCAACACTTCCATTTCAAAGGCTGAAGTGGAAAAAAAACCCAAACCAAAACATTTAGAAGCACTTCCCCAGAAACACATTTTCTTAAGATTCACTAATATAGAAGGATCCATAGTTTTGGTTTTCAGCATTTATCATGAGACAACAAAAACAGACAACAAAATAAACAAAAACAGAGATCAAAAAAAGCAACCCTATACAAATTCCTAATCACAAAAATACAATGTTCAAAAATGTTTGGGGTTGGTTGTTTTGTTTGTTTTTTGGGTTTGTTTTTTTTTTTTTTTTGAAGCAAGAAGAAATGTAGTATAAAACCCCCAAACACCTCTTCTGCACATACATAAGAGGGTAAATTTGGAATTATGTAATAATCAAGCTGACTATACACTACCAGAATTAAGTCTAGTTAAAAGTTATTTGCAATATACCTGATTCAATACAATGTAAAACTTGAAGGTACGCAGTGACAATTTTTTCTCATCAATTCATGGAATATTACATGAATAACTAGCACAGATTGATTATGGAACTGAAGGTCTGCAGGACCAACAGTCAGAGACGGACCCCAAATTCCCATATGGCATCAGTGAAAATGAAATAAGATCAGCTTTTGAATTGCAACACAGATGTACTTCAACAGTTAAAAACAAAGCACAAATATGTACTTACAGAAGAAAAAAAAGCTGCTGAAATTACTTTTTTTAAAGCTCGGATCAATGACCAAAGCATCTTATTTTCTTGGAAAAATCTTCTATTTTCATTGTCAAGGAGTTTGTAAAACATTTATGTCAGGGCAGAAAACTATGCCCACACAAAAACTTTCAAACCAGACCCAGCGCTAAGTTCATTTTGCATTATTTTACACATTCATTTATCAACTTTATCAGCAGTTTCCTATATTATTTATTTACATTATCTAAAAAAAATCAGCAAGTGTGTAAGACTAACTACTATATCTGTAGTACAAGTATTTGTACATTTAAAAAAAATAAAAAACCTATGTATTGTTTTATCAAACAGTAAAATATACTAGGAATAGGATAAAGTATCACTGCGACCTAAAACAAATATACCATTTGGCCACAAGAATTAGCTCCCAATTCTGTAGGTCTCACCTTATACACGAGAAATAAGCAAATTCATTAGTTGCAAGGATTTATAAGGATTGTTTTTTCTTCTGCTTCCCTTCTCCCTCCCACCGCAATGGCATTTCTGCTTCTCTAGTTTATGCTGTAATAGAACATATACTAATAAACTTTGAAGTCTTTCCATCAAACACACCTGACTCTTTTTTTCTTAGCGTGGCACTGTCACTGCCCTGGCTTGTGAGTAAAGCCCTTGTTGGCTGCCCGCACTGGCATGCTACGTACGGCTTACAAGGGTCCATGGGTAAGTAAGAAGAACAGTGTCATTCAGCAAACGAGTTTGGTGACCTGCAACTTACCGAGCATCTCTCCTCTTCTACATAGAAAGCCAGAGTATTAATAGAGCACGCTACCATTAAGATATATTTTGATTATTTTGATTTTAGTTCTAGTGTATCAATCCCTTCTTTAAATAAAATCATGACTGCCAGCATTTACTGTTAGGATCCCTTTCTAGATCCCATTTAGGCTAATTCCAAACAAAACAGAATGGAATTATTTAGTACAAAAAGTTTCCATTATTTATCCCTTTCATGAATCATTTAAAGACTTCATGGCAGCAATGAAAACAGTCATGTTGATCTCACAAAGAGCAGACAATATATTATGCATGCTGCCCACTGATTTATCCTTTCAGAAAGTCTCTCGCAGGCCACTTACCAATACTGCCACTCACTGTCTAAAATATACATACAAGTGCTCCTAGAATGTATAAATAAACAATAATTGCCTATGGTTAAAACCAGCAGGCTGTTAAAACCAATATCCCCTGTGACATCAGCTGGTACCAGATGCTTCAGAGCAACGCACCCTCGAGTGGGCCACTCTGAAGCAGTACAGTCGTTACTGAAGAGTGTTCCTGAACTCTCTCTCAGGCTGGCTTACCTGTGCAAGTATTTGGCCTTCATCATGCTTAAAACAAAATTCCACCTCACCCCACCAACTATACACATTGTCCATGCAAATAGCTATTCACTTTTTAAAAAAATCCTATTTGGTCTTCAATCAGAACAATTTTGTAGCAACAAGCCTTACAATACTGCCTTTGAGGAAGTCAAGGACAAACTGCACACCACGTAACTTCCCTGAGGCACTGGAGCAGGTTGCCTGCCAGTCTAAGACCACTAGCAAGGTCTGCCTACAACACCGACAGCAGTTAGCTTCTGAAGATCAGAACTCAGGTTTGGTTCTAGGAGAAATTCCTATTTCAAGAAAGCAACTTCACAAGTACAAGCAATGTCAACAAGTTCCACAGAATTATCCACATGCAAATTATTAATGAATAAGCACTTACAGAATCAAGATCTTAGCATTTACAAAAAGGATCATTTTTGCTTGTATTTTTTAACAAGTAATGGAAAAGATAGGATGAATTTTTAAATGTTCTAAGGGCAATTTTATTGCCACTATAATAACTCCACTTAAATAATGGCCAGTTATTTTCCAATGAATAGTGCAAATAAATATTTTTAGTCAATTATCAGGATGATGTCTATTGCATTCTATGGTAAAAGAAAAAAGCTTAGAAAAACTCCACCCAAACCAAAATCCAACTTAATCGAAACTCTCCAGCAGCAACAGCTTGTACTGTGCTATTTAACTGGCTTTACTCCAGTAGCTTAAATTTAAGAGTCAGCTTTATATAGAAAGGCAGTAAGTGAAAACTGGAAAAAAATCCCACACCTACAGCTGTCACCTAAAATTAAACACAACATTTTTCTCCAAATCCTCAGTGTACTTTCAAAAAGGTGCCATGTGACCATATTTAGCTACTGCACTGTAGTTAAGAAAACGTTTAATCTACAACTATAAACTACATTCTTTCATTGAAGCATGTTAAAAAAATTAACAAAGGTGAAAAGCAGGTATAATTAATCCCCAGTCTTGAAACAGTAATTATTTATTTCACTTTAAGAGCAATATATAACTTAGGAACATTTTGTTGTTATATAACATTGCCCCTGTTACAATTTGCAACACCAGCAAAAAGAAATAAACTACGTATATTTTGGAGGGGGGAAAAAACCCCACCCTAAAAGACGGACTGGTGTTAGATAGAATAAAGCCGCGGAGACAGATATGTGCTGTTGGAATAGTTATCAACAGGCTGGCTTGTGCAAAACAGTAGGTGACCTTAACGATCCCCAAAGAGATTGATTAAATGGCTCTAATCCAGTTTAAAATGCTTATCATTTTACTGAGATACTCAGCAAACATGGTAACAACAATCCATGCCTGTAGCAATTTATTTATTTTTTAAAATTAGAGCTGGGTCAAATTTCAAAGCTGTTATAACATGTAAATTATAAAGAACCAAAAGTACTTTAAAAAAAAAAAAACAATTACCAAGAAGTATATTCATAATGTCACATCACATACCATTCCTCATCAAAAAAGCCATACATTAAGCAAATGTACTTATTTCAACAACCAGGATGAGGCGTTAAGAATAGATAACTGGATGGTATTCTTGAAAGTTTACTTATTTTACTTGTATTAACATAGTTATAGAAAAGGATTAACTATTTTTGGCACATATAAAATAAACAGCATGCAAGAAAGTAAACAATAAAAATGTACTTACGAAATCAAAGTCTCCATCTTGAGGGACTTTCCAGTTATCAGGGAAAACATTTTTGGATATGTGGTAAGGTTCATGCATGTTCTGATTACAGTTTTCAGGGCTTTTGTTCTTGGAATCTTGTTTATCAAAGTAGTCCATGAAAGAAGGTCTTTGAACTTGCGGTGAAGTAGCATTTCCTTAGTTGAAAGAAAAGAGAAAAAAAAGTTAGAACTATTTAACATTTACAGATTTACTCTACTATAAAATAAACTCCATCTATTACTTTTCTTGGATTACAGATACAGTCATCTGTATGTGGTGCAAGCCTCCATTTGTCCCCTAAGGATCTCTCGCATAAAAGCTCATAGCCGAAGAATGATATTTTTGTAGCAAGATACAATGCGGAGAAATGCTCAAGACATTTCAGAGTTGCACATGGAAATAATATTAAAAGTTACTTCCTGCACTATCTATTTGTTGTTCTAGAGGCTGAACACCACGAGGTGCTAAGCTAACCCCCTTTGGGTGCTGAATGCCCCTAACATCAAGGTCTGGTCCACAGACACTTGTAGGAAAGCAACAGAGTTCCTTCAGTTTCACCAAAGGCAAGATTTAAAAGTTATTTAGAAAAAGAACTTGCAAAAACCAACCATACAAACTGTGTCTAGACCCTGCTTAACTAGATTCACTGCCAATGAGGATTCTCAACAAATTCTGGGATCCCACTCTCCAGGTGGCTGCAAAGCACGCTGTCTCCATGGTGTGGAGACCCTGGGGGCTTTGGTCTTCATCTACACCACTACAGAAACTTTACGAAGCAGATTGAGATAAACACGAACACATGTTATCCTTCTCATGAAATGAAATGTAAAAAAAAAATTATCTACAACCCTGAATGACTGAAATTTGCTGTCATTTGTAGGATTTCAAAGCAAGTTCTTTACTAAGTAGAACAATAAATAAAACATAAGAAATGCTTTAGTATTTCTACATAACCGTCACCTCAGAGACTATATTCTGTATAGCACTGACTCACGAAACATGTAGTTGCCTGCAGTGTAACACATGCTGCATAGTGAAATGTGAAATACAGTTCCACAAGTAAAATATGAAGCAGGACAAGAAATATAAACAGCCAAGCTAAAACAAAACCAAAACAAAACAACGATGGAGAACTACACTTTTTAATTATAAACATAATAAAATAATTAGGAATTTTTATTTGAACTACTTAACAAGTGAAATGGATAACCACTAGAAACAGCTTTTGAGCTTGTGCTTAACATGATCACTAGGACTTAATGCTCTTCATATCTGGCTTTGTGTTTGTTTTTATTAATTCACTAAGTGGGCTCTTTTTGGTCTCTTCGTCTTTCACCTCTTATTTCATCATCTCTTCCTGTGGTAACCCATTCCTTCTGCCTCATGATTTTCTGAATTCATCCTAATTTTGCTGCATGGCTACTGGTAGCCTATTTTTTTCATTAACGCTTGCTTTTGTACTGCCATCTTTTATGACTTGTTCTTTTCTTTCTCTTTTTCTACATCATTCTATTCTAGTCAGATTTCTTCTGGTTTTCTGAACGTGGAATTCTACTGCCTTGCTTATGCTCTAGGCTTTACTGCACTTGACTCCAGCTGCTTCTGTTCAGATCCATGACAATTCCTCCATTCAATCTGCCATGTTTCCATACACACCTTCCCACAGTTTTTTAGCTGTTTTTCTCTCGGGTGTTGCCACACTCTTTTCTAATCCCAGACCATAGCTAACTCTACTCACCATCTTTTAATTAATGACGACTACAACCATAGAAAAACATTCAGTGAACTAAACTCCAGGTTGAATCTAACAGACCACACAGCAGGTATCTCTTCTCCAGAATCTCCCAAGTTTGCCCCCACTGAACTCAAGATCACCTGAATGAGGTTTCTGGATCTCTTGAGTCTGGGACTCAAAGAGAAGTAAACAGCAAGGATGCCAAATAACTACAGAAATAAGCACTAAAGAGAAAAAATGGGAGAATCTAAACTTTAGCCAAGCATAAATTTAGAAAACAGTTCAAAGAGAAGGTAGAAGAGTAAAGGGAGTGGAATTAGAAACAGAAATACAGTGCATTTTCTTCATACAAACTTCTTATTACTTGTTGATTGCTCCCAACAACCCTGAACTATTTGTACCCAAAAGATAGGACATCACATTGCCGACCCTTCACAACCAATATTTCTCTTCTGCTGAGATGGTTGTACTTATGTTTCATCCTTGAGACATACTTATAAACAGGAAGATTACCAGTGTCTCTGTTAGAAACCCTAAAGTACCAAAATGTTGGCCAATTACAGGTAAGATACTCTCCCTCCTCTCATGTAACTGAAAATACTAAATATTTTCCAAGCAGTGCTCTTAAGTTTTAGAGCTATTTATAAATATCTTCCTTATACATGCAATAGAAGACTGCCTACATAAGTAAAACAAACCAACCCCTCCAAACTCCTTGCTATCAAACGCATATTACAGAACGTGGCTCAACAGGCCTGAAATTACAGCAAAATCAGCAAAGCACATTTCTCTTACACTTTGAGAACTTGTTCTATTTGTTTTGATAAATAAGAATTTAGAACTCACTTCTGATTCTAATTTAGTATACAGTTAGTTAATGCATTTAAAAGAACAACAGCTGCTTTTATTTTTACAAATAACTAAATGAAAAAAGAGACTCTTTTTTAGATCTCTAACTTAACACAAACAAGTTTAGTTAGTATTTTGTGGAAGATGGGATAGGTTGACACCTACTAGCTTAGAGGCCCTGTGAAGGTTCCTACCTCTTTCATATTGACTTTAGAAAACACTCAGGCTCTTTGTACCAGAGTAAACAGATGTAGGTGGCACTTTTTTTTTGCAAAATACAAGGTTATTAGAAGATTGTTCTGGTCTGAAGGCACTTTTTCTAATTTAAGGACAATTAATTCACCCAACTATCCGGTAAGTTACTTTTTACACAAACTATACAGTTGCCACCAAAAAATAAAAATCTGCAGCACAATCAGTATCACTCCACATTTGCCCTAAAAACCTGTTGTGCAACAGACACTTCTGTTCTAGAAGGATTTGGATTTTCCAGTTGTTCTCATTTTAGTTTGCTCTTAGTTTCAACATTCAAGAACATCAGTCTCTTTTATCATCCCTATACTTGCCCACTCCAGGACTTCAAGATGGCTTTAGGAAGAAAGTCACAACAAAACCAGCACTCCATGGAACACAGAGACCACCATGGAGATTGAAAATGTATGTTCTACCCCAGCAATACCCGACAGGAATACAGCCAATGGGTATGTCCCCAAACAGCCACATAAGAGAATTTTTTCCAAAAAGTATGCTGGACAAAAAGAATGAGGCAATGACATAACATACCATCAACTCTATTACACTGTTTCAAAAACATGTCATAGCTAAAGCAACACATTTCAAAATAAGAAGGAATGTACATTCCATTCTAATGAATGTTTTGATCAAATTCAGCTGACGTCATCTATAAAGAAAAAATGCTTTTGTAGTGATGTATTTCCAACAGAAGAGTACTATATTAATAGTTAATTGTTTTTAAATCTGTTTAAAAGCTCTGTTGCCAGTTGTTAAGTTCCTATACTGTGTGTCAGTCTGAGCCACATCAATGTTCCCCCATGGTGGTCTGGCTAACTCAGGGGCAGCTTCTTGGCAAAAAGCGTGCTTGCCTTACTTTGTCAGGTGGAACCCACTCCCCCATGGTGGTCTGGCTAACTCTGGGGCAAAAAGCATGCTTGCCTTACTTTGTCAGGTGGAACCCATCTCTCCACAGCAGTCTCTGATCCTCAAAGAGGATAGGGGGTGGTGGTGGTATTTTGTTTGGGGTTTTTTTACAGTCTCCTCTAGGAAATCTCTCGCTGTTACTACCAGGGCACTGGAGCTCTTCCCAAAGAGGACAGGGGGTGGTGGTGGTATTTTGTTTGGGTTCTTTTTACAATTTCCTCTAGGAAATCTTCTCTCCCTGTTACTACCAGGGCACTGGAGCTCTTCCACAGCTGCAAATCTACAGAGAAAAGCTTTCCTCCTTTTGCCAAAAGCCAGAAGCTTTCACAGCCTTCCCCATCCTGGGGATCTCCATCTGCCACTTCACTGAAGACAGGGGGTGGTGGTGGTATTTTGTTTGGGTTCTTTTTACAATTTCCTCTAGGAAATCTTCTCTCCCTGTTACTACCAGGGCACTGGAGCTCTTCCACAGCTGCAAATCTACAGAGAAAAGCTTTCCTCCTTTTGCCAAAAGCCAGAAGCTTTCACAGCCTTCCCCATCCTGGGGATCTCCATCTGCCACTTCACTGAAGAACATTTCCAGCTGCTGCCTCTTTGGTGACGTTAGGGGATCAGGCTCTCCTGTCTGCAGTGCTTCTGCAAAGACCCTGTTGGTATCTTCATTCCCTCAAAATACATTGCTTTGTCACTGTTAGAGGGAGCAGCTCTATTTCAGTCAGCTTTGAGCCTTCTTTGGACTACAAAGGCTTATAAAACAACATATACAACTCAGGCTTCATACATTCCTACCGCTGCTTTCTCACCACACAAGGTGGCCTGCAACACAGCAGCAGTAATTCCCCTGGGAAATGGGAGACAGGAGCTTTGAATATTATAAGGTTGAAGATCCCAGTGACTTCTGCACCCAAGTCTTCATTCACATGCAGGCCTCATACAGTATTGTGTTTGGTTTACGTATACCTATTTATCTGAAATCATTGCAATCGGTGTGTAAATGGAAAAATCACATTTTTCTACCAGCTGAAGCCTTCACAGAATTTTGAAATACTACGAACCCAAGCTTAAAGACTTTTTAATGGGGAAAAGAGTTTCCTGTACAAAACACTGCTCTGCCTCCTGAGAATGAGACTTGTAAAACTTTTGTTCTATTTTTCCACCTTCTGAAGAAGAAAAAAATACTCAATGACACTACTATTATAAACCCATTTGTTCATTCCAGCTGAGTTATACTTTATCTCTGCTTCCAGCAAAACAAAGCAAATCCATGTTAAGCTAGCATTTTGCAACAGCTCTTGAAGCAGAATTGCCAACATGATGTTTTTCTTTGAAAAAAAGAAATCACATTCGTAAAAGATAATACTAGTGGTATAAATTAACAAATTTATTACCAACCACAGGAGAGGGCTTGAGAACTGGTATAGTCTTGGAAACACCTACCATCTCTTTCTATATATTCAGGACTAAAGTGCTAATACACCTGCATATGGCATCAAGCAAATCATCTTAACATGGGCACAGTAAATATGCTTGAACATGAAATACATCCACGGTACAGCACCACTGAAACCAGCCCATAATTAAGCTTCCGTGCTGAATTCCTATAGGACCTGGGTCAGAGGTTGTTATACAACACATATCAACAGCTTTTGCTTTTCATTTGAAAAACCAGCTGTAGGACTTAGGCCTAAAGAGTTACGAAGCATCACTCCAGAGCTACCCAAGCCTCCACCTCCTATGACAGAGGAGACTGATTTATAGCATGGCACAATCTCTTACACTGGATGGACCGAAATCACCACAAAATAATAAATAAGTAAAAACAACTCAGGAATTCTCCTTTCAAAATGTAGGTTCTACAGGATGGTGCGTGTCCCACTGTAACCAAGGATGCCATAAGTTCAGCAAGCAAGTGCTGGAACCAAACCTGTTGCTCGCCAGCTTAATGATGAAACCACCAGGCTACCTCCAGTTTGCTGGCTTTCCTTTGCTGGTGTCTCAAAACAGTCACCTATGGGGGAGGAGGCAGGGGAAGGAATCTTCTATTTGATAAGAAAGAAAAATGTTTAAGAAGTATACTGACTAAACCCGAAACTTTTCATGTCTTACAGGGCAAATACTAATCAAACAAAATCTGACCACTTTTCTATATTCTCTCTGTCAAATGCCACTTCATTAATTCACTGTGCTCTTCTTTTAATATATTCAGTACCAACCATGAACTATCCAGAAGCTTCATGGGAGTTTGAAGCAACACTTAGAAACCCAGAACAAGTCCAAATGGCAAGAAAAGGCAACCTGTGTGCCAGCTCAAAGCAGACAGCAAATATAAATTTAACAGGTTAAAAAAAAAAAGGGGGGGGGTGTAGAGGGGATAGGTAACAAAGAGGAGAAAGGAGAACAATCAGAAATACTCTTAGTGAACCAGAAAGCCCTAACACCAAGCCTTGCTGAAAAGCCACAAATGGAATGAAAGTAAGCTGGTCTGAATACTGGTCTCTGAGCCGAGATACGGAAAATCTTCTATATGAAACTAAGTACAACCCAAGCAACTGGAGAAAAGTTGTGCTACCTTACATCAATCCCACTTTTTCTTCCACTCCACAATAAACCTCCTACAGTTAAGCTCTGTCCTCCCACCTCTCTGTATTCTGCATTTTCTTCCCTCCTCTGAGGCACACACTGCACAGTCTATGCTCAGAGCATGCACAGGCATACCAAGCAAGAAGGCACAAATGTTGTTTATTGCTAGGCTGTGTATTGTATGTTGGGGTAGGATGACAGGCCTCTTTTTGTTCCAAATCCCAATTTTATCTGGGCACAATTCCCTATTTGTGAAAAAAATATGTTTTCAGTTATTTTCTGTCATGACTCCCAGAGGCCTCTAAGCATGGGCACTTATAAATAAAAACTTATTATTGTTTCTTATTTTGTCCTTGGGCAGGGAAACAAAAAGAAGGAAACAAAACGTGAAACTAAACACAAGAACAATTTAAAAAAAAAACAAACTAGTTTGTCATAAATATTTTGTGTCTCTAGGAAGGAAATTAATTCCTCTTCCCTAGTTAGCTTAGTTTACTTCTCAAGCTTCTTGCTTGCAATGTTCTGTTATTCAGAAGGATCAAAGAGCACTTTTAAGCTACCTGTTCTGATTTATTACAAGCAAATCACACAAGCAGCTAGAAAGTGCCCACCCTGCCTACAAAGGTACATTGTAAAAAGCAACCAGTCTCCAAAAGTTTGTGTCTTTGTCCAGCACAAAGAAGCATAAAATCTGTGCCTACCTCTCAGTGACAGTAAGGATTTCTGTGTCCCTTCCCGGTGACATTTATTTAGGACACTTGCTATTGCTCCTGCTTCAGCCAATAGCACATAAATCACAGAACCAGAGGAGGACCAGCTACAGTAGACACGATTTATATTTATTTTCAGCTGAGAGATGGGGAGGTCCCATTCTTGAATTATTTCTAGCTTATAATCAATGGGTGTCTAATTCAAAAACACAAGAAAGTTCTGCAAGTAACTGCTGGAACCAAACCCGTCACTTGCCAGCTTAACGATGAAACCATCGCTTGCCATCAGGCTCCCTCCAGTTTGCTGGCTTTCCTTCACTGGATTTACAGGTCTCAAGACAGTCACCTGGGGGAGGCAGGGGAAGGAAACCTGCAGTCCCAAAGGTTATATATTCTTACTTGACAAGAAGGAAGAATGGGTTTAAGAATTATACTGATTAAATGCTAAAGTGTAGAAAGGTAATTCCCTAACTACAGATTGTTACTGGAATCAATTGAAAATGGAAAACGACAGCAAATTTTAAAAACAACGTCTCCAGCAACACAGCAGACAAACAGGACATGGATAAAAGATTGCAGTGCAAATCTAGTAACGCTTTTTTTGATCTGTTTGGTGTACTAATAGCTAATACTAAACAGGTATTCCTTCTCAGCACATATAAAAGCTACATGGATAATTACTAAACGTGAAGTGACTGGAAAGGTCACACAAAACCCCACTTCATAGTATTTCCACCCCAAGTATTACTTTATTATCCTTTACTCCGAATTTGCTTGTAATGTCTTTTCTTTGCATTACTCATCTTTTCCTTAACTTGTTGAAATTGATGAGTTTGCGATTGCTTGTACCAACCCTCCACTAGCCTCACAGTTTAATAAGCAATATTTTGTTTCAGCATGAAAATAAAGTACATACCGAGTGTTGCCATGAGGCAAATCATCGTACTTAAACGAATCACTAATCAACAGGTATGTTTGCTATCTTATTACTGTAAACACCAGAAAAAACCCAAACCAACAAAAAGCCCTCAACAAAACTCCTCCTTTCCAATCTGCTATACATTAAACCGCAAAGAAAACATACTCCTGCTTTGCACCTCCAACTAATCTTGCACAGATTACATGAAGGTGTATAGGTGCAAATGCAACTTTGTTTGCTATAAAGCACTCAAATTTATTTATTTATTTGGCACTAATTTCCACTCTTGAGACATTATCTTTAGTTATTACTTCCCCCCACCCCAACTGCCTGGAGTTAAACATTACATTGTGTCTCATGAAATCAGGCACCTACAGCTCCGGTTAGATTAATCGATTGATGCTGCCCATTCCAGTAAATAACTCCATTAAATTCAGGGGGCCTCATTCTGCAGTAGTCTTCAGCCAAATAATGAGCACATCAATATATAGGTACATAAATTAACTATTTAACACATGTGTATTTATGCACATTTCAGTGTAACTTATAATTTTACACTTAAAAATACCTGCATTTTTTTTCTCTGTTATGTACTCCCTCACAAGCTAATGAAGTCCATTTGGACTTTTTACTTATGTTTCAATGATCTTTTGATCATTGCCTTAAATCAAGCATTACTGAATTACATTCCAACATATGTTCAACTAAGTCATAAAATAGAAATTTGCTAATTGATCATGAGTTACAAAACCATTTTGCAGCAAGATGTGTTCTGATTGCTGAACCCATGGCGAGCCATGAGTTCCCAGGACCGCTAACACTGAAGCAGCAGCTCCTCATATAAGCACATCACTTCAGTTGAGCTCCAAGGAACTGGTCCAAATGCATGTGAGTCAGGAGGCAAAAAGCAAGAGACAAGCAGTAGCAGGAATTCACAGAAGGCTATAACTATAAAGAGCACTTAGAGACACAAATACCCCTCTCCTATTTTAACCACAGCACATGATGCTTAAAAGCCACTGATGCCACAACGTTCTCAGGCAGTATGAGAAAACATAGCACATTATTAAAAAAAAAGTAAATTAACAACATACTTTTCATGGTCCCATCTTCTTCTTCATCATCGTCGCTATTTATTACCATGGTCCCCAAGTCCGATTCTAACATAGTACTATTGTGTTCAATCATTGTCTGAGCGCCTTCACTCATCGTGCTTGTGGCCCTCATGGTACCAGCACTCTCCGAACTGGTCTTCACCATGGTGTGAGAGTCCAGCTCATCTTCATCCTATAAAGAAACATTTGTCAGAATGCAGCAGATCATTTAAAAGAAAGCAAAGTTAAGAATCAATCATTTAGATGCTTATTCATTAGTTTTATATCTTCACGTGACGTAGTTGTACTGCTAGGGTTCCAGGTTTAAAACTTTAAGAGAGACCACAAAATAATGTTCCATAAAAAAGAAGAATAAAAACTTACTTCTTTCTCACAGAGGTACAGCAGGGTGGATATACCAGAAATGTGGCCCACGCACCCACTTTGCATCAGCAGCCACTTTTGAGTAGCTCAGTATTTTCATGACCCATTATACCTCCCTGGGTTCCAAAACCAGTACCACATTCTATAGAAAGTGATTTAGTTGTTTTGCAACGGACTATCACCAAGGATTTGTGCTGATCACCCTTAACTAAATATCATGCCCTGCATCTTACATTATGCACAGCACCCAGATGACAGACCCTTGTTCAATTTAGGTATTAAACAATCCTCCAAAATAGTTTTGGAAGGCCACCTCAGAAACAGAAAAGCAACTTGACTTACTTCAAGTACTTACTACTTTTTCAAAACCTCTGTCACAAGAGTGAGCAAAATAACTTGTTGATACTATGTAGAAAAATATCTGGAGACTTAAGTCCTAAGTGAGTGGGGGGGCCAATATCATGAAGAGATACAATACCATTTTGAATCAGTGACAATAATGAGCCAGAAATGTGAAACTGGGAACTAATGACAATCCGGTTAATGAATTATAAAATGTATACAGCATACCAATATTTAAAAACATTAATGGGAAATCCCACTCTTTTCTGAATTCTGATCTAGATCATATGCACAACATCACAACATTTCAGGAATAATGTGATGGACTATACCCACTTTCTATGAGTAAAATCTATTATCCAACCAAACCAAAAAGAAACCAACAAAACCCCAACCAAACAAAAAAACCCCACCCAAGCCCCAAAGCCCTCCAACGTCTGGCACTTTCTATTTCTTACTGAACTCATTCCTTTCCATTCCTATTATTCCCGGACACAGCAGACAATTTGCCTCTAGTACAGACACGTGCGCACGCACCAGCTACATTGCCTGAACGCCTGCTTCCCTAATGGTTGGTCTAAGCAGATACTGAGAACCGCAGTCAGTAGCAATACACAGACACCAGCTCCCAAAAATTATTCTATTATGTCTCAACTAAGAGACACAAAAATAGATCTGATTTTGATTTAGACAGCCTGGCTAACAGCATAACGTAGTGAAATAAGGATATAGATCTACATCTGTGATTAAAATTTCAGATGCCAAAAGAATCATTCTTTTCCGGATAATAATTTGTAAAAATATTCTATAGTTCTTCAGTTGCGTCCTTTCTGGGTTTTTAGTTGCATTCCAAAACACTATATTTAATATCCTACCCTTTTAAAAATTATAATATTCCCAAAGATACAGATAGTTTAACAGCTACAGCACTAGAGGACTGTGCCAGCAAATAACAAGAATATTTTAGTATTGCTCCTCCTGGTGGCAACTTTAATTCTCTTCCACACGCCCACCTCCCACGTCCTTGCTGCCCCCAGAGGTTTTTACAAGTTATATTTTACCCTAACAAGGCTACTCAGAAAGAAAAGCCAAAAAGTGTCTTTTTTACGTTGCATTTTAAAAGTGCCAGAACAATTAAGTGATTATTTCCAAGTGCTTCTTTCAGTACTGCAACGCAATGCAACCCTGACCCATGACGTACTGCTGTTTCTCCTGTTAACAGCTACAAATGGGGCGTCTCGAACATACAGGCAAATCTCCGAGCTTAAGGCACGGTTACGTTTGATTTACAGATTTGCTTGACTAATATTAGTACCCACTTGCAGAGCATACATGGTCCTAAACTTACTAAAATTGAAATCGGAAATGAAACAAACACTGTCTCGAGACCTGGGACCTTTATTTCAGAAGTCAGTGAAAAAAAAAAGTGATGGCTAAAAATAAAAACAAGTACGAAATGGAGTTCTAAGTGACTGTTTTCCTATCTTCTGCTTCATTAAAAACACTGATATTTTATGTCTCTGGGCAAAGTGAACTGTTATCTTCTAGTGCCTAGAAGACTAAGGATCACAAAAGCCCAGCTCAGGAGTAACAGAACAGCTGTCCCAAAAAGTGAAGTACACGACAATTTTGATCAATAGTGGTTGCCCTAGATCAGGAATGATGTACTGAGAGAGCGCAATGTAAGGTTTTTTTTTCGTGCCTATGCATGCCCCAAAATAATGAATTTTCTGGGTTAAGCCAGATTGCTTCCAGAAGTATCATTCCAGCATTTCTCACAAATATGAGACTTAGCTAATACGCAGTAGACTATGCTGGATCTGAAAAAGTAACTTTATAAAAATATCCAGTGGGTGCAAGTTACGTAAGTACACATTTACACGAAAGATGAAAGCAACTCCTTCGTACAAATTCTGATTCATGCTTTATAGTTCATAAATATTGATGCAGAACTTATGATCTGTTGTTATAAAAATTAAACTCACTGATTAAATAAAAACAAACACACTCTTAATTTTAACCAGGAAAAAATTATAAGGTATTAAAGCTGAAGTGTCATGTTCTCATGCTGTTTATGAAAACAGAGCCAAGAATCAAGCAATAAAACCGACTAACTCTGAAATTTAACTGTCTGCTGTTCTCTTGTGTACAAGTAACAAGCACCAAGCTTGCATTTGCCAGGGGTTTCTGGTACACCAGCAGACAGCAACAGAAAGAGCACACTAGTATCTCTTGAAATGCTACAGAAAATACAATAAACTACAGAAACTGAACAACATTACAGTGTAATTAGAGCAAGAACAAGTAAAACACTGCCAGTAGCCTGCAACCCTATGGGAGTAACTGTTTGAATCTCCTTATTTACCAAAATAAATTAGAAGATTAACAAAACTAAGCCCTAATGGATGGAAATGCAATCATAGAGACTTGATTATCAGGAGAGTCGATTCAAAAAGACTTCAGCGGAAACAACACCTAAGACTTCACAATGTGATCGTAACGTCAAAGTTATCATCACACGAGAAGCTTTCTCAGAACAGACGGCCTTGGACATCACACCCGCGTCTCCACCATGATAGAAGCGAGTGACCTGCGCTGATAAAGATTAATGCATTTTTTCTGTTGCATTTTTAACATTCACAGGAAAAAAACGGGATGAAGACAGATACAGAAAAAACTAAACAAGACTAGTAAATACTGCAGCTTGCCTTTAAATCCCTAACTATGGTTCGTGCATGTAACAGAAGAGCACTAGAGGGCACCAGAGACAGCTAACTGGGCTCCAATACAGTAAAGGAAGATTTACATGCTGGCAAAATTTAGTATCCTGTAAAATCATTTCATTTACTATTAACACCTCATCATCACCTTTGAAAAATGTGGCTGTAGTCACAGCTATCTTTTTGTAAAAGCACTGTAGTAGCTACATAAACACATAATATAGTTTGGTCAAGAAGAAGGATTTTGTAGAAGTTCCTACCACATACAAAGCCCAACTACAACCCGAGTATACGCTTAATACCGAGCACATATTTAAGTTTAGACTCATCAGCAGAACAGGTAAAGATGTAACTTTCATTACACACTCAAACCCCATCAAATTCAATAGACTTATGTCATGAAACAGCATTGAAGCTTGTTTTCTTCCTCCTTCTAATTGATATGCCTAGTAACAACAACTTGCTGCCCACAATTATCAATGTTTACTCTTTCTGTATCACTTTCTGGCTCTAAATAGGTGTGGATTTTAACAATATGGTCTTTAAAAAGCTGTTTATGCCCCCTGAGTAGCTCTATTTCACTCAACAAAGTCATCTCTACGTATTTCTAACTTCAGGTCACCTGAAGGACTGCTATCAAATTTAATTAGCACATATGTCAAGTGTTCTTTGGCTAAAAGGAATAACACCATAAAAAAGTTTTAACACTGTCATGCAAAGTTAATATATATATAGATCCATAGATACATCATAGACATACAAACACATGAAAGATGCATGAAATACAAAAGCCTTCAGAAAAATACAGCCTAGTCTATCAGATTTAAAACACACGTAAATGATTCACTAGTTCCTTTAAAATAACTAAATATTGTAAAACTATAAAGGATAAATATAGCAATTATTTCTTAAGGCCTCAAAAGATAGATGCCAATTTCTCATATTTAAGATATGATTAACCAAATAAAGTTTTGCATGAATGAATAAATAAGCCTACATATAGGAATAATTGATTATTGACAATTGGCTAAGGTGTTGATAGTTGTCAACCAGTAAGTGTCTAAGACAAACAAAAATGGAGTATGGAAATAGTAATTCCTGCTTTGAATACTCTAAGATAATTAAGCGTTCCTCACGTAATAGAGACACTAAAATGTAAAAGAAAACATACAGGAAGAGCTGCTTGTTAGCTCATTCCTTTAAAGATCCACAGAAATAAATATTTATACATGTTGTCTGCAAGCTGCCAGGCAACGAGTGACTTTCCATTCCCATCACACAGCTGCCCAGGCTCAGCATTCAATCCGCATCACACTTCAAGAACTGCACCAGAGAAGAGATTGGTCATGTTTAGTAATGCCTAAACTAACATCTAAACTTTGATATTGAGATTAGCCTTCTGTAGAATACACCGATTTCGATTTTTGCTTAATTAAAAAAACCTGTACGATTACCTCAGCACCTATCAAAACACGTCAGTTTGTCAGAAGGCATTCTCACCACCCCAGCAGCTCTCCTAACAGGCATAAAATCAATTCCGAGCGCACTATTTGTAATGATACAGTATCTCTCTGGAAGGATGCTGACATGATGACTGTATTAAACTTGGCCATTTATTTACAGATGTCTAATAGGAACTCTTGAAAGCAAAAAATGATTTATGCTACAATTGACAACTTCCCATAATATAAAATATTCCCGGAAAGTGGTAAAAACAAAAAATAAGAATCAATTTTAGGACACAAGTCTTCCTCACTTGAAGGAAAACAAGCTGCATCAATCCTGAAAATTAAGTATAAAACTGTGAAATCTTTGCATCTGATTAATTCTCCAAAGCCACCTACTCCTCTCCATTCTACTTTCAGTCATGTAAGTCATTTTTAATCGGAGTGCCCATTACAATATATATATGCCTTTAAGAGAGAATTAAAACTATAAAAACTTATTCAAATATAACTGTTAGGGTTAAATCTGGTTTCCTAACAAAAGGAACACCATACTTGGAACATTTTACACCTTTCTTCTTGACGAGTCCCAAACATGTACCAGTGAGCAATAAGCACAACTGCTCACGCCTTACATAGGAAATTCTTGGGGGTTTAGATCAATAAATTCAAGCCCCTGACACGTTAACTGAAACCACTCTTTTTCAATAGTATATGGACTCAATTCACTGCCCATGAGAGACCTTTAACGTTGATAGACTCTACTTAACAATAACATCAATATTTGCTCTTGCTTTTCGGTGTTATTAAACATGCATTTCTCCTGGCTTGAGTCCGCTGTTGCACTTCTACAGTTAGGACTTCACAGCAACCTTATCGGGGAAAATCCACTTTTAACATATTATTTTCCAAAATTTATGTGTTAGGTGGCTATTACTTTCTGACTGAACAGAGACTCCAATTCCATATACAACCTCAAAACATTTCTAGATATTAAAATATGAAGAAATAAACGCATGACTTACTGTCACTACTACTACACAGGGTAACATAGGGACTGTCATATTATCTCTTCCTAGAACTGTTGCATAATTGCATCTTGGCTTATCAAAGGCTGTATTATCATTGGAACTGTATGTCCGTGTACTCCTGCACACTACACACAAGCAGCCCTGTATTTCTTCGGGGTTCTGTATGTATGCCATTGCACATTTATGGTAGCAAACTGGCACGAACATTCTCTGTTTTCCCTTTCCAGAAGGGAAAGAATAACTACTCCGTTAGAAGTGTAAAAAGAATTGGTTTATTGTTTTTCCTGTCAGTTCCCCCAAAGTTCCAAATTAACTGAAAGACATCATCTTTGAGCTTATTTTGAAATTAAACATTATTTAGAATTGAAATTGAGTTTTTTGGGGGGTTTGTTGTTAGTTTGGCTTTTTTTTTTTTTTTAATGACAAACAAATATTCCAATGCTTTCATTTTATTCTTCTGGGTTGTATCCTAGTTTCCATTTAATAATTTGTGCGTCCATTGATCAATCTCTGCCTAGTACACTTGAAAAATTAAAATATGTGCTGTCCAGAATTTTGCTTAAGTCAGGCCTCAATCACATCTATATGTTGCTCAGGAGTCTTCCAGCATGCAGTGTACCAATAACATGCATTCAGGAAACATGGTACAGAAAATTTCTCTGATTAAACAAAAAAACTGCAACAGTTTGCCCTGCTGTTTCTTAATTTGGCTGGTTTTGTGCTTTTAACTGATCAGAACCTTTAGTGACTGCAACTGGGCAAGATGCTGGTATCGTCTCTCAAATCAATCTGTAATTTCTCACCATGATGTACCACATTAAAACCCAGTTGCAAGACACGGGAAGTCTGTATTACAGCCAAACAGTTATTAAAAACAGTTTGAAACAAGATTAGCTCTGCGCTGTGACAATACAAAAGCTTCACAGGTCACTACCAAACACAGAGTGTTGACAAACTGCATTTGTCAGCAAGGAGATCCCTCCTCCTCACCTCACCATCAGTATTCTTCATTTCACTCATTTGTACCCTTACTTTTCCTATTAAAGCTAAGTATTTCCAAAGTTTTTTCACTCAAGGCTCACAAAGCAATACAAAATTATTAAAGGCATATATTTACTGATAGCAAATTTATACTTACTACCAAATATCCCATTAATAGTTTTAAAGTAACAGTAAAAATTTCACCTTTATTACAACCTCATCACAGATTATTTTTTAGAATCATAAACCATATCAAAACTTGGGGAATCAAACCATCTCAACAGCATAAAAGAACTATTTTTTTAAAAATAGGAACAAAAAAAATCCCTTTTTACTTAATCTTTTTTGTAACTGCAAACTTTTTCAAAACTTTTAACTATTCAACATAAAGCTTACAGCAAAAATGCCTGGACATCCTCTTGCCCATTACAAGGTATTTTGTAGTAGTACATACATGGTGGCTTATAGTCTTCCTTCAATAAAGCTGAGGGAGCTAAAGGGAAAAAAGGCACAAAACCTCTCCAGAATAACCTCTAGGAGTAACCACATTTATCTGTCCATGATCAGGATAAAAAATATGAAATTATCACACAAGTGCCATTTCCCACTTTGCCAGCAGCATCAGCCAGCAATTCCCTTTTGTTTGCTCCACTTACAAGTGGCATATATTCTTCTTATCTCTGCATGCAGTCTTTCTCTAGATTTGGAACTTCCCCCAAACTCAGAGATTTATTCCTTCCCTTCACTGAAGTTTACAAGAATGACATCAACTGTTTCTAAAAAACCATCCATTTTCTCTGCCATGAGCAAAGCTGGCACTTTGCTGGACAACTGCAGGTAAACTCTCAGTCACCTTACCACGGTACTGCAAACGCATCCTCTGAATTACTGTTGCTTAAATGCACACATAGGTACGGAGCAAATACAGGACAGCCTGACTTACCTTAGCCCACAGTGAATTTGACTATAGTCTATTTGTGTAGCCTAGTCTACTACTGAACCTCCCTCACAGCAAACCAAACAGACTGTAAGGATTAACCTTTCTGTGTTTTCCCCAAAGAAAAACAGTCACAATAACCTGTTAAGCAGAGTTAGAATGTGTAGTTCAAGCAGCTACCACCCTTTAACGATATTCAGTAACTACCCACTTGAACTCTTAAACTTGTCTCATGCTCTAAAATATTAAGGGACAGTTTGCATTAATCTCTTTTGTGCTTTGTATTCAGCCTACCTTCAGTGTCACTTTAAGTCCATCCTTCACAAAGTTTACTTTGCATTAGAACGGACCCATAGAGGCAGCCAGCTTATCTTGCTACGGAAGCAAACCACTAAATGCACCTGCAAGGGTTTACATAATTATATCCAAACGCAATATATTATGTGTTCAATATCCAGGATCTCTCTCTCTCTCAACTCCTGCACACATCATTTGGTATTATTTATTAATTTTAGTTAATCAATTTTAACTTGTAAGTCAGCATCATTGTATGTGTGGTAATACACTTCTTTGAAGCACATACTGCTGCATTGCATAAGACTGCCCTAAAGTAACTCATGTACGGAGAGTAATAATGTCAGGAAAACTGACTTGCTCCTAACACTGCCAAACAATTCTAAACACAACCTATTTATCACACAAACTGGTTCTCTCCTGAAACATACACTGACAATATCATCTGAAGAATTAAATCCTCTCACCGTTTATCACTTCATAGGTACAACTTGATCCAAAACATACTGTAATCACTACTTACTGTGCTTCACAACTATTCTGTGTATTAGACTCTAAAAAAAAAAAAAAAAAATAAATCTAAGTGCCCTGAACTGAAAATTAAATCACTTGTCTAGAAGCCCATATGTGAAAGTGGAACCTTAACAGTTTTGTTTCGGTTTGTTTTTTCTATGTTAGTCTGAACAGCTGAAGTTGACATGGTTTCTTTTCCCACCTCCTAGAAAAACTTTTTACTAGGATATCTCATGGAACTGAGTGCTGAAAGCGGGCTCATACAGCATTACTCATCATAAGAGTGGAACACTCAGACCTCATAGGCTAAAAACCAGGTAGAAATCTGGTAAAGAAAAGTATTTGAACACAAGCACAGAAAGCAGGGAAAAACTAGCAACTTATCTATCAAGTACAGATAGTTATAGGAAGAAAAGGTACACACTGAATTTTCTTCCTCCTCTTCTAGTTCTCTCTGCTGTTCCTCATGTCGCTTTGCCTTTATTTCCATAGCTTCAGTGATCAGGTCCCTTAAAATTGAAACTGGCTTGGCATTCTTAATGAATGTATGCTAGGAAAAAAAAAAATCATTAAATTATATAACATCATTACAATAGTTATGCTTCAGAAGCAATTACAAGTATTATTTAACACCACAGATTTCAGCGATAAATAGTATTTTACATTACACAGTAATTAAAATCTACACTAACACAACATACAATACCTCTTAGCTGCTTCATAAGTAAGAT
The DNA here is from genome assembly GCF_000699245.1 of Pterocles gutturalis. Classification (NCBI taxonomy): domain Eukaryota; kingdom Metazoa; phylum Chordata; class Aves; order Pterocliformes; family Pteroclidae; genus Pterocles; species Pterocles gutturalis. The sequence goes on from NW_010143323.1 coordinate 72,971, forward strand.
TTTACTTTAACTATTTTTAGTAACAGCAAACCTTGGGAAATTTAAACATAACACAACTGTTTTACAGTTAAGAATATAACTGTCCAAAGGAAACATGCAGTAAGTTGTAAATAGAGTGGTGATTGTCTGACAAGGAAAAACAAGTTCTGTAACTGAATATCTGAAAAAGTTTAATTAATCTCAACAAACTGACAGCATAAATTAGTGGCTGTAAGCAGAGCAGCTATGGCTGCCTACTTCAACAAGCCTGTTCTTTATATGTCATAAAACATTTCTTGATCTATGATGCTGAAATGTGGAACAAGCCAAAAAAATACTTTTCGTAGGAAGATTAATTTTTAATTCAAGGCCATTTAAAACATCACTTCTTCCCTTCAGGCAACGTGTGCACGATACCATTTAAATCCATTTTGCTGTCTAGTAAACACCTGCTGTTAGAAAAATTCTGATTTTTTGCATCATTATATACGAATACAATTTAGACAAAATGTAACTCTAAGCACCTCAGAAATATATTATTTAATATTTAAGAACTGTTCCCCAAAGAACAGAAGTGATGAAGACTAGTTTCCTACACCTATTATCTATCTTCTCACTTGATATATTAATTCAATTACTTTCCTTTTCCCCAATAATCTCCTCCCACAAGCAGTACTTTCATTCCCACTCACACACACACAGCACCTCCAGCTCCATCGCACATGCCCCAAATTCCAGCTGGGGGAAAAGGCAACACGTACTTGTGCTGGACACAGTATTTGGTTTTCTGGTGAGTAAGCAGGGGGAAAGAGAATACTGAGCTTCAACACACACACTCACACTCCCCTTACTTGCACACATTAATCCAAGTTTCTTCCATCCAGCTGCTGGTATTCAGCTAATCATATGAACTTCAAATATTTAAGGTCTCAAGTACTGATTCACACATCATATGAAAACCTGTAACTTCCAATCTTTACTCTCCTTGTAGTCTGCAATATGGTGTCCTCACAGTGTGGAAAGTAAAATATTCATAACATGGCTTACAATTTTGATGATCTATTACTGGAAACTACTTTGCAAAATTTTTACGTTCTTGTAGTGGAGTTCACTGGCATTTAAATTTTAAGAGAGGCTATTGCTAGGCAGAGACAGAATAGCAAATCTAGCATAAGTGTCTCAAAGATAAAATTTCAGAAGATCAGATTCTTATGCAGACAAATGAACAAAGAAAACTGAGAATAATATTTACCAATAGTAGTGAAAAGCATAAAATAACACTAAATTATCCAAAAGTTTAATGAATTAGGAATCAGGAAAGTCAAAGAAGCAAAGGACCTAGCAAAATCTTTCACTTCTGTCTCATGATCAAAGCAAGTTTATTTACAGGAAATTTTAGATTCCATCTTAATCATCATGGAACCCCTCCCTTCTCTGTTTTTCTTCAGGTACTTGTTTGCTTACTATGACAGCCCTGAAGGCAGTGGATAACACAAATACAGGGAGGAGAAAACTTTCCTCAACTTTTCTCTCTCCCCCCCACGCTGAAATGTGTGGCCCCTGTACAATTATGTCTGTTTCACAAAGACTAAATCTTTGATAGATCAGTCCCTCCCGTTGGATTTTTGTAGTTCTTTGAAATTTCTCTGCTTTATTTCTTTCTCAGTACCAAAAAGGTACAACTACTAAATTTCTGCAGCTACTAGAAGCTCAGGTCAGCGAGCAGGCTAAAGCCTAGCACGCCCTGCCCTAGCTCTGCAAGTCCACACCGCCAACTGGGGCTGGAATTTAAAAGTGCCCGCTTGGTCTAACTCAGCCCAAGAACAAACTCTTTCTACTGTCCATCTGCATCAGACGCTTCTAGGACACAAAGCAACCTGTCTCCTTAATTTGTCACGACCAGAAAGGCAGCCTGAACATGCTCCATGGGTGGTCCACACTTGTGGGGTAACCTGGACTCAATTCCTTTACTCAACACTTGCCCAAATCCTGAGATCTATTGAGGGCCTCTAGGCACAAAGCAAGGATTCCATTTTAATAGCAAGAACCAGCCCTAAACTGTATAAAGAGCAATTAATTTTTAGAAGCAGCAAAGGAGAAGTAAAATGGGGGTAGAGATACAGAAGCTGACAGAGAAAAGACCACAAAGTAGAAAAGAAATAAAGCATGACACTAGTTAAAATGAGATTTGCCCTCAGGAATTTTCACAACAGTTCTGGTTTGAGACTAGAGGAAAAAAGCCATAAAACTTGCATTTCCTCAGTAACTTAAATACTGACCTGTAGCAGCTGTGTTGCTGTAGCTCTTTGTTCAGGATTTTTCACTAAGCATTTCTTCACAAAATCTGTGAATTCATCAGACCAGAGCTCTGGTTTCCGGAAGGTTGGAGGAGGATTTGTAGGAATCATAAAAATAGCCTAGATAAAAATCAAACAACAATAGCAAGTTTAAACAAAACACATCATCACAGCACCGAAGCCAAGTAAATAGATTGCTTTATCCACCTTTCTTATCAGGCTAAGAATATGGAAGACAAATTTTAAGTAAGCTAGGATTTCCACTCAGATCAAGATTCAGGAAGCAAATCCATCTGCTACTAATGTAGCTACTTCCCATTAGATTTCCTCTATTTAAAATGTATCCTATTGAGCACATTATTTTATCTGTTGCTGTTTATCAATCTCCAGAGATGATTTTGTTCTTTCAGCAATGACAGCACTGCTTGTTTAAACAGACACGTATAAAGTAGCTGTGAAAAGGCAATCACCTTTCACCTTCTCCCTTAACTGCATTTAGTCTTCTAGGAGAATAGCTTTGGAAATTTGGTAGGATTACTATTTCCTTTTGCATCCTTAATTCTTCAGATGTAGTTTTAAAACTTGCTTTTCCTAGTAAGATTTAGAAATGTATGCTCAAAGACCTAAGCCAACACTAAAAGATAACAAAAATAAAACAAGTAACTTGTCTACTAGCAGTGAGAATTTACTTGAAATTGAAAAGCCAGCACTTTACCTATATAAAAGAAATTTCACACTGTTGCAAACCATATGCAGACAGATTTTTCAACTAGGAAAAAAGATTCACAGAATCACAGAACAGTTTGGGTTGGAAGGGACCTTAAAGACCATCCAGTCCCACCCCCTGCCATGGGCAGGGACACCTCCCACCAGCCCAGGTTGCTCAAAGCCTCATCCAGCCTGGCCTTGAACCCCTCCAGGGATGGGGCATCCACAGCTTCTCTGGGCAACCTGGGCCACTGCCTCACCACCCTCACAGGAAAAAACTATCTTCCTAATATCTAATCTAAATTCCATTTGTTCATTTCATTATCTGCCTAATACAAGAAGTACAAGACGAGACCTGGGCATTTTGTTGAATACAGATGTATGCTGCAACAGCTTTCTATTTTCAGTGAGCAGCCGTGCCAAACAAGTATATGAACCCAGATAGGAAACGCGGCACTCCACTACCCTGTCACTGGCCTTACCTACTTCACTGGTGATACAAGATTGTCAGTACAAGAGAAGTGCTTCTGGTATAAAGTAGTGCCTAACAAATTCCGCTGTTTCTGTCCTTGAAGGTAATGATATCTTCTGAACTTTGAACTGATGACTTTTAATCTTATCTTTAGCTGCTCTTAACAGCTAGCTCTGCAGTAGCCATTGAAAACACACAGCTGTAACGCAAGGCTAGTAACTTCTGTTTACGTGGTGTCAAAACGTATATCTCCTGTTTGATAATGAACATTGACCTGTCTCTCAGCAGGTAAGCAAAGCTTAGTTTCAGAGTTCTACTCAGCTCAAACGTTCTGGGAAAAATATTTGCTTTTGCCAATTACTTTCATCAACTACAGAGCAATTAGGAACCACAGCAAAGATGTGACTTCTTTATAATTCACAGAGGACAACCAGAAGAAAGAGGGAATTCATGAATCATTCTTTTATGGCAGGCAATAAAAGTCACAAAAGGAGATATTCAAGAGCCAGAGTTAGGGTCCTAAATCCACATGTATGCTTTGTATGTTTGTTGAAAATACCTACTTCAGAACCATGTATATTTATTTAGTGCTTAAACTGTAGACTTTTTAAAATCTTGGTATGTGACATAAGCTGTGTTAGCTACAAAAAAAAAATTTAGACGTGTTTTTGTAATACAAGAAAACATATAGAAACTACTTACTACAACTGTTGAGCCCAACTTGTTAATTATGCCAGGCACCTGCCAGCTTCTACCTCTCTCTCCCAGCTCTCAGCACTCCCTTTTGTTAACCAGCCTGAAATGCTGGTTTTCACTTCCATCTTCCCCCTCTACTTCCCCATTTTGGCTTGCATATTTCTCTGCATAAAAGTTAAGCTCCCTTTCTCTTTCAAAACACTATGATTTAGCTTCCAGCTACTTCTGTCTCCTTCCAAGAAGTCTGCAAAGCAATCACTGGAGAATTATAAAGCTAGTCCCAAATCTCCAGGAATAAAAACAAAATGTTTATCTGACAGGAACTTATTCTTCCTTTTTTCCTTCCATTTCTTGTCAAATACATCTTTCATATCCTAGAATAACTCTGTTCTATATTAAAACAAAACTTAGCTTATTCAGTCAGTAGGAAATCTAAGAGATGTTTTTTTCATTCTTCTTTCACCTTACCCTGCATTTCTCCACTCCCTGTTTCTGCCAAACTATTACCTGTAGTATTTTTTTTGCTTCCACTCCAGTTCCAATTTTCTCTGAAAGCTTCCCACAGCTATTGGTATCAGCTCAGCTCTCACTGTAACTACAGCTGACGGCGGTGCTCATACAGCCAGTGTTAAGCAACAGTGGGAACTGTTGCTTAAAAGAAAAACCAAACCAAACCAACACCACCAGCTAGCACTGAACATAAGCTACTACCCACCCAATTTACACAAGCTGAACTGGCAGTAACAACTGCAGGAAATGTTAGGAGGAAATAGTCCAACAGAGGGGGCAGGCTCTGACATACTGCCAAAGAGCAGGGGCTAATTCTCACCTTCCACATTTCCCTTCATATCTGCCACAGACTGGCAAGTCTTATTCAAGTAACGCATCAAATATATAGTAGTCAAGCTGTTAAATCGCATGATTCAGTCTTCTGCTTTAACCATCCAATCATCCTTAAAAAAAACCAAAAAAACAAAAAAAAAAACCCAAAAAAAACACCTCTAAAGCTGCAAGACATCCGAACTCGGGCCTGAGGGACCAGAGCAGCTTAATCAGTGTGTGTCTTCACCTGTCTGTAACAGAGAGCCCATTCCAAATTTGTCCTGACCCGGCCCTTCCACCTCTGAACCTTGAGCCCAGCTCTCTCCTTGCAATCATCTTCCACACGTTGCTCTGGGGTAAGTCCTGCACCCTGCAGTGAAACCAGAATCCACAGCGAACTACAGCATCTACGTGCAAAAGGATGTGGGGAGGGAGGGAGATACATCATCCAGGGCAGCTTTCAGTGGCCACCTCTCAATGTGGCACTGGACAATCTCACACAGTTTCTACCAGAACTGTCGCCTGGCAACCAGCAGTTACGGTGAAGCTGAGGACCAGGTCTCACATGAGAGCAGAACTGCACGAGTCAGCACATTATTTTCTTTTTATTATTCTTAAAAGGCCTAGCATTTTAAATGAAGTCCAGGCTGAAAACATTTTTTTCATGAAGGTTCTTTTATGGACAGTTTTATTGGCATGAAAATGTAATCAGATGAATCAGGAAACGCCAAAAGAAAAATGAGACCCTCATATACTGCATGTGGAATTTCCTAATCAGAAAATCCTTGCAGCTCATTCTTCCTGTCAGTCAGGGTAATACATCTGCATTTCACACAGCTCACGAACACATTAATGATCACCAGTAATTTGGTAGAGGTACTATGTCTTCTGGGTTTTAGCTCCTTGAATAACTTCTCTACTGCTTAGTTTAAATAAATTATTTGTAACAAATAGTAGGAAACGAAAACAGTAACTTTTACTGTTATTATTTGCCCAGTATCATGAATGCTACTGAAGGAGACAAAGATTTTTATATTGTGGCAATTTTACAATTGTCACGTGGTGAAGCTCCATTTGTAGAATCTACAGAGAAACTTTTTTAGAGTTTGGTAAGGATACAAGACATTCACAGGCAGCTAGTGACTCTGTAGCTTTTGGCACCACAATTATACTAGTTAGTTTATCAATCTACTGCAGAAAAAAACCCTCCAAAATACATTTATAGTCAGTAACATATTTTAGAGTACGAAGTCCTATTCAAGGTTGAATACTGTAACATGTCATAGAACTTCCCTCTCCTCTTGAACAGCCTTCAAAAAGGCTATGGAAACACCACTAATGATCCACACAATTCAACAGCTGTCTAGAAATGAAACACCAGCATGGACAAGAAGGGTGAGATACGAGCAGGTTCTACATTGGTTTGGCTTTGTTGAGCTTTTTTAATTCAGAACTACAATACTGCAGTTTTTTGCAAAGCTTTGTGAAAGTTACAGAACAATGCCTCAGGTTTAAAATGCAGTTTTTTTGCAAAGCTTTGTGAAAAAGTTACAGAACAATGCCTCAGGTTTAAAGACAAGGAAGTCGGTTTATGATCTGCTTTGGTGTAGATAATACATTTAACTGTCAGAAGCACCCTAAAAATCACCAGCTTCCTCCTGTCCGCAAATGCAGGAGTTAATGTAGAAGCACCCTAAAAGTCACCAGCATCCTCCTGTCCGCAAATGCAGGAGTTAATGAAGATCTAGTGGCCTCATACTTTTTGTGCAAAATTACAAAAAAGACTGGTTCCATCAGACATCTATCAGATACCTGATCCAAGGAGATTCTCAACATCCCTTGACTTTGATTCTCAATATCCTCCAACTTTACTCAAACCCCTAACTGGAATCTGAACATGTGATTCAAAATGTTTGAAAAGCTTCATTATCTTTCCGTGTGAAATATTACTCATGTTGAAGCAGCTAATAGCAATTTTTTATTTCTTTTTAGAAAGAAAAAAAGTGGCTTCTTACTCATGCACCAATTGTCACTCATCCAACTACACCTTTCCTTTTTTTTGGAGGTGTAAGTGCTGCTCTTTAATAATTTCAGTGATAAGGGCAACATGAACTACAGAGATTCATAAGGAATCACTCAAGTAAAAGCTGTGCATCCTATGGCCCATGCAGCGTTATTTTCTTCATTTTTCACTGCCTGTCTCACACCTCACATACTTCTAACAGAGAAGAGGCTTGAAAAAACACACTAAAACGAAGCATTCACTACACTTTTGCACAGGAAAAGCTGAACAGTTTACCCTGAATTAAAGACTAGAGAAATGCAAAAGCTGTCCAAGTTTCATCCTCTTAATTTACCACTAACACTTTTTTGAAACGGTGTGTCATGAAAAGCATTTACTGAATACATGTTCAGTCATCAAATACTCCGGACTGATGTAGCCACCCAATGGATAACTGTTCCCCCCAAATCTTAGCTAAAACACATTCTTGGTTTAATCTAAAATACTGAATACTATTACCAAGTTAGGGGGAAAAAATGTTCATTAAAGTTGCTTATATTTCAGTTGACTTTAAGAATGAATTAGTAGAAGAAAAACAATTAGAAATGGCACCGAAAAGGGAAACCACACACACAAAAAAAACCCAAAACCACACTAAACAAAAAACCCCACCAAACCAGCAATTACATTCTTCTGAAATCTAGATCATCAAAAGAGAAAGGAAACATTCTTCCCCTTTCACAAAATTTGAAAAACTGACAGTACCAAATATTAAAAAACACCTACATTTCCAACACTAAGCAAAAAACTTAAAGACTCCTATCCCCGTCCAACCAAAAAGGCACTTTCTTCACTGAGAGTTAGCAATGACTTAATGTGACCGAGCACCAGAAGGACAACACCGTGTTGTTACCCCCACGTGCCTCACAAGCTGCCAGGGAAGTACAGCTAGAATTATCAACACAGGCCTGAACGCAGGAAACGACAAGAGGAGATTTATTCCAGAGAACTTCTGGACATACAGTAATTGATACAGAATTTTTAACCCTAATGAAGGGAAATACATGTGACATGCAATTCTGTTGTGCTCATTTTGATAGTTCTTCAGTAGTGACCACTGATTAAATAGCATACATATACAGTAAAAATTACATTCAAAATTATTTTAGGATAAAATGACAGACACCTCATATTAAACACTAGGAGCATTTAAAAAAAAACTTTAAAAACCACAACCCAAAGCCACAACTGTTACAAGTAGTTTAACAGTCATTCGCTGTCACAAGCTGCCCTCTGGAATGATGACCTTTGCTGTTCAAAGCAAATTATGATGTACTTAAGACGTAAAGTAATAAAGTAATAAACACAAAGAAAAGAAACATAATGGAAAGAATAATCACATGATTAACAGCAAAGATGCGTTACTGAAAGATAAGCCGTTTATATTGACCTGTTCTTTTATTATTGCTAGTAAGTTCATAACATTTTGACAGCATTACAATAGGTCAAGAATGTAAAGATACCAATCTCAAAAGTTTTGCAATAGTAAGTGCAATTGTAAATCTACTGAAAATAATTGACCCTTGCCTTGTTAGCATCATCACTGAACAGATCTGTGCTTCAGGATTCACCTATGAATTTGTTCTTTCTACTAAATGTGGGAGTTGGACTCGATGATCCTTACAGGTTTTTTCTAACTTGAGAAATTCTATGATTCTACACCACTTCCTTTAAAAAAATTGCTTAAAATTTCAAATGAATATTTCAGATAATCTGTTCTGTGACAACAGCTTGACGAAGTCGGCATTCTAAGGCCATAGGTTTGTTTAGTTTGGTTTTTTTTTTTACTAGTTTTAAACAAGCTCACTTACACAACTGATTTTTAAATCCCATTACATAGCGTAACTTAAAAGTTCCACCATATCCTGAAAGAAATCTGCACTGGTATATTTAAAAGGCAGAACTTATTGCACTGGCTGTTATCCAATTAGCAAGACAAAGAGCAAGCTCCCCCTGCTAACTCATCTAAAAAGATCGTGCCATCTGCATTATGTCTGCTCACTCTCAAACCCTTTTTTCAGATGAGTAATAAAAATATTTACCACCAATCTCTTCCCAGAAGTATCATCTCAGCATGCTGTCCTAATACCAGTTAATTTATCAATTCATCCAAGGTTTTTTTGTTTTGTTTAATTTTGAAAGTTTCTTGACCTCTCATAAGTCACCCCTTGTACTAGCCGAAGAGATCTAGAAGCAAGGCAACAAATGACTTGATGGAGTTGTACGCAAAGAAACAACTTTGTTTATCTGCAGTGGCCTTCATTTGCTTATTTCTTCTTCCTCTCCCTTCAAGTCCAGCAGACCCATCAATATCTCTCCAGGCTTCCTTACAACTTATTTAAATTATTCCCTGTGATTTGGGGAACTCTTCATGACTTTTGCCTTTAGGTTTTTCAGCTAATATCTTCTCCCAGCTTTCCATCTTCTACTTTAAAACTGAATAGTTTGAGTTTTTCTATCTAATTCAGTAGGGCTATTTCAATTTTCTGAACCCAGCTCTTCAGCACAAAATATTCTTGAACTCTGCCATTCAACTGAACACTGTCCTCCCATTTCCTTTTTGTTTAGAGACTTAACATTCAAGTTACCGTTTCATCTGCAAGGTTACAAACCCATTGGTATCAGTGAAGTTACAAGAGAAGAGACACACAGCAACCTGATCCTCAAAATTCCCCCCTCCCTTCAACTTAGATAGCAAGCCTTTACAGAAAGGCAACAAACATGTTTCAAAGGTCTGCAGAAATTAAAAATAAAGCATGGAAACATCTGCAATTTCATGAAGGTTTTTAAACTGCTGTTTCTTTAGTGTTTGCTTTGGGTGAGAGGGGCAGGATGTTTTAGATAAGTGAAAATTACACAATTTTTAAAGCAAAGACATTCACTGAAAACAAAAATAATTTTAAGCTACTCAAGGTTTTGTGCTTAAACTACCCCAGGCAGATAAAGGTTTTGAATTTTTAACTTACATATACAGGAATTTTCAGAGAAAAATACCTAACTTGTAAATAATCCCATATAGGTACAAAACAGTATAATTATTTAACATTTTATTGAAAGGTTATATTGAAAGTTCACATCTGCAATAATTCCAAGTTTCCACATTTTTACAGTGTCCAGAGGTAAGAAAAAAAAAGCAAAACTTAAAATGACTAAAAAAAAAATTCGAACACTACCAGAAAACAAGACAATGAAAGTCAGCATGTCTTACAAACACAAACAAGAGTTTCAAACACCTGAAAGGAACTGCAGCATTCTAGGACAGTATTTCAAACAATTTCACTCACCAAAAGGAAAACTTAAATGAGCCAGAAATTAATTCATGACTGTTGTTCTGAAAGGTACCCTCAATCTCAGCACTGGGTGAGCAAGATGCATTTAATCAGGAGGAGGAAGAAGGGTGCACAGAACAGAGAGAGGGGACCACTTCAGACTGCCAGCCAGTCTGAGGTTCTACCATAACCCTCAGGGAACTTCACTGACATTTCAGAGCCTCTCATACCAAGTTATACATTATGGCAGATCTTTGCTCAAGAGCCAGGCAACTCCCTGCCTAAAGGATACTTCCCAGCCACACAGGTGTCCAGGAATCAAAAGAGGGAGAAAGTGTCTTCATGACTGATGGTACCTCTCTCAGTTCCAAGCATCCTGCTATCATTTAAATCCCCCCTTTCACAGAATCCAAGAAATCTCAAACATAAGTCTTGAACCTGAGCAACTTTTTCTTTTTTCAGCATTAAACTAGTTTCTTATCAGTTACAAAAACAAGAAAATGGTTCTGAAAGTGCACATTGCATGACTGAATCCAGCGAATACTCTTTTGATTCAATTAAGTCTTCTTTCACCATAGTTTCTTTTACTCCTGATTCAGTACTATTTTGAGAATTCATAGACATAATGCCTACAAGGTTCCAATTCAGTTACCCAGAGTAAGAAACTCACTTTCTCTCCAAGAACGCTCCAACAATACAGCTTACTTTAATAATAAAATCTTTTCTTCCCACAGTATTTTCTGCAGCTTGAGAAAATGAGGTGACTGCATCCAGATACACATTAAAATTTACTGCGACATGAAGTGGAAAAACTGCACTTGCAATTATATTTACTAATAAAAGAGTCAAGGGGTGAGTAACTCATGTTTGTGAGAAAAAGCTGTAGTAAACTTGCTGGACACTAAATATGAAACGTCTGCCATAACCACACGCAGCAGTCGTGACAGAAGGCGTTCAGGAGATAGGCAGCAGTTCTCCATTCAGGATCCATTAGACCTCTAGCAGCAGTACTGTGCTCAGTTTTAGGCATCACACTTCCAGAGATGTGAACCAACTGAAGATGGTTCAAAAGAGAGCAGCTACAATGCTTAGATACTTAAAAAACACGATCTTCAAGGAAAGACTGAATGAGTTAGGATTGCTTAGTCTAAAGAGGAGGTGACTATAGTGAGAAACATGGTAACAGTCTCCAACATGTTAAATGTCACTTCAAAGGGGGAAAAAGAGTCTTTTCTTCAAGTCTATAACAAACTGAAGAAGAGGTAATGAGTTTAAATTTTAACAAGCAACATTCAGGTTACAGAGTAGCAAACTTTCCAATAATCTTCCTGAGAAGTTCCAGAATTTGTCATTGTATTCTACCCAAAATTATACAAGTACAGTTTCAGAACTGCATGATCAAAATTTGGGCATGTGTTTCAGAGACCTTTTCCACCACCACAACATCCCCATTCGCCTTGTGTTCATGCAAATCACACAATCTCACAAGACATAGTATTCTCCCTAAGTCTAACCTGAAAATTCAGTGGAAGAGTGCATTGCACAAAGATGAATGAAACTCCATCTGCATCCTTCACAGGGTGCGCTCTTGCCCTGCAACAGCTCCTCTGCCTCTGATTTTCTGAGGATTATGTAAGGACTTCAAGAGTCAATGCTTCCAGAGGTTGTTACACGTAGGAAAAGGAAAGGTTACAGCTTACAAAGGAAAGCAGGGATTTAATCTAGTCATGTCCCAACTGGAACAGAGTCTTGCTAGAAAAATCATCTGCACACTGTGAATTTTAAAACCTAGTGGTTGACGGGCACTGGGATGTCCAAAGGTGACTTTGGTAACTGAAAAAGAGGATTATCATGTTTGGTCAGCCTAGGTATGGGAAGAGAATGACCATGTTTAAGAGAAGAAACGTGAAACACAAAGGAGCCATGCTCACAACAATGTTTGCTGTTTCCTACTTCACCATTTACAATAGCAACAGATGAACAGGTGACAGCACAAAGAAAAACAAACCATTCATTTGCAGTGTTCAAACTAAGAACTAAAATTAAACTGACAGATTACAATATTCCAGATATTAAATGCCTGCATCCCACCGAAATAATGGAAATGTCTAATTAATTACAAAATACTTTCTAGTCTATGAAAAAGTAACTGAGCATTAAGTTCTTACACCTTAAAGCTCTGTCTACCTTGAAGCAAAAAAGGAAAACAACTTTTCCTGTCTCTGTTCCACTGACATCCAAGATACTGAGAGAATATGAGACTAAAAGGTGCCGCTTTCCCGGCTACCAGCTATGTACAGAGACCAGTGTGACTGTCCTTGCCTAGCTAGTATTTCCAATATTCTCCCTAACAGCTTCATAAAAACATCATTTACATTGTAGCCCCTTAATTTAATTGCTAGATTAGTGTAAAAGTTACCTACATCCTTTCCTGTAAGGAAACATAGTTGCTAGAGCAAATCTAACTTTTTTTTTTCTACTCCATAGGCCATGATGCAGACACAAGCAGTGGCAAGCATCAGAAAGTAAAATCTGGACATTTGAATGACCAAATGAAAAGAGAACTATAACCAAAGCATAGTATTACTTACACAATTACACTGCTCTTACATTTAAAAAAAAATAACACCCCTTTTAAACCAAAGTGAGTAACGCAACTACAAAATCAAAGTCAGAGTTAAAATTCAAATATATCACTGGAACTGATACTTCAGTTCTTCACGGCACTTTGTCATCTTAGTAGGTGTAACCATTGCTCTCTGAAACGGAAAGCAAAAAATATTAACTACATAATGGCATTCAACAGAAATCCTTCCAAATGACATAGGTAAAACAATAAACCAAATTCTGGACAGGCTAGGTAGAGCGAAAAGAAGTTACCTTTCTGAAATGGTATTGTGTCTGATAAAACTGGAATTGGTAATGATTTAATAACTGGCATGACATACATCCTACGGAAGATTATTCCAGAAGGGAAAAATGTTCCAAAGATAAAACATACAGACAAAATTCAAAAGCCAATTATTATTTTTTAAAATAAGATAGTAAAAAGGTAAAATGAACTGTGAGACAAAGTCGGCTCCCCATATCTTCAGTTTTACCTTTTTACTATCTTATTTTAAAATGAACTGTGAGCCAAAGTCGGCTCCCCATATCTTCAGTTTTATTTATCAAACTGAAAAATCTCTCCAACTTTCTCTTTTCCTGTATAAGACCAAAACCATGAGATGTTCTGTTTGCATTACAATTACACTAATTCAACGCAGGTCACTTGCTTTTTACTGAGTCCAGATGACATTTAGTAAGCTAAACATGGGCCAATTAGCTTTAACGAGAAAAAAGAAAAAGCGGGGGGGCTGGTTGCTGCTGGGTAGGTCACACAGTGGCTACAGAACAGAATTGCTTGAATTACATTTTGACTAACATCAAATACAGAACTGAAGCTAAAAACTACCCTTTTTTTTTCCTGCATGCCTTCTAGATTTCTCACATTGAAATGTAATAATTCAAAAGCCATCTCTTTCTCACCCTGAGGTGATAGACACGAACAAACCCACCAGAAGTTTTGGTTGTTTCCTCTTTATTCACTCTATTAAAAAAGCCACATTTTTAATATGCTAAGAAGCACAAACAACGTAGTTCCCACTTGATTCTTAATACCCCCAGTGGCTAACCAACCTTTTCAAGCCTGCTCATTTGAACTTAGAGTAAAAAAGACCCATGGCACTGGAGATTTAGTGGACGCTAATAATAATAATGGTCTGTGCTTCTTCTATTTCTGCAATAACATTTGCATTCTTAAATCAACCTGAACTGACATGTAATTAGCCATACAATAACCTTTACTGATAATACAGAGAAACTAGTTCCAGAGGGGCAGGAAAACACTCAAGCTTATCTCCAAGAAGCCAATTATCTGTATGTCTTTGTTAATGTCTTTGTTGTGATCAAGGGCTGAATCTTTTCTGACAGAAATACTAGCTACAAAATCATAACTAAAATCTATGCTACTAAATAAAACATCAGTTTAGTCTTAGTGTAACTGACTGCAAATCTGTCAACAGTATTCTAACCATGTCTGGATTTGGCATCTCTTTTTTTTCCAGAAGTTTCCCACCTCTCAAACAGTAGTATCAACTGCTAAAATAAAACACAATAGACCAGTTAGTTGTTTATAACACACTGAATTATGCAAGTTAGTTATTATTCATTATCATCTCAAGTTTTCATACGCATCTCTACTTCCTCCCAACATCATCTGCTCAGCTTTTAACAAACTTCATCCAATACAGGAAACAGGAGCATAACGCAACACATGCTAATCAGATGTCCTCCGGACTTGGTCATCACCTTCAAAATTTTGTGCACCCTAGAGGCAATACACAGAAGTGATGCAGATAAACTGCCTAGTTGCGTGTACATTATATCACTTTACAGGATCAAGAATGGAGAAAAAAAACATTTCTTCATGTAAGTAAGAAAAAAGCTCACAGCATAAGGCGTAACATTTTGAAGCAAGATATACAGACATGGTGATAAAAGATCCCATTGGCCTTGCATCTACATTTCTTTGCCTACACCAGGTTTTAAACAAACCTGAAGAGATAATATAAAAACAAAAAAAACCAACCAGCAGGCATCTATCAAGATTCCCAAATTATTTAATCTGAAATATTTTAGTGCAATAGTGGCAAAATTTTATAGGTTTTGGTTCTGTTCTGTGGTCTGTGTTGTACTGCCCTGTCCAAACAGTTATTAGTCACATTTTCTAAATTTTCATTGGGGTCTGCTTTAACCTATTGCATTTTGTTCCACTCAAAGACATGTCTCATAGCTTCCCTACAATGGTTGACACTGCAAAGAAAAAAAAATAAAATTGAAAGCGAAGCCCTGTTACTGTAGGTAGGCACAGAAATAACATTCCTTCACAAACAGTTTAGGGAACAAAAATGTACAGCCTACATTACTGGAAAAATTACAGTTTAGTAATGTGGCTGTTGCAATCACTCAAGTATGCAAACAATATAGCAATGGTTGAAGCAGTGCCTAGAAATGCTGATATCGTATAAATGGGCCATATCATACCCTTAATTCCTAGCAGCTTGTCCCCAGTTTATACAAAAAGACCTCAAGGCAGAAGGGGGAAAAGAATTTTAAATGCAAAGGTTCTTCAAGATATGGCAGCCATATACAGTTACACATACATGGCCTTTCCTCTCTCCTTTAACGGATTTGTTAGCGCTCATACTCCTGGCTCTTCTAGCAATATGACAACTATTCACTGAGTAAACTACACGATTCACATGAAAAGCATCTCTCAGAGCATCTTATCAAAACTCATCTTGCTGGAACAGCCTGTGAACAGCACAGCACTTTACAGCACATCTACAGCACTACCCAGTGAAGGCTCTGCAGATCTGAGAAAGGCACACTTTGAAAATGCTGAAGATCTCACCTCTCTTGCTCTAACTGTATGTATTCATTCCACTCAAGCAGCTTCACAGAAATCCCTCTATCCAACATGATGGTCCCCAGCTTGAGATAATAGTATCTAAAGAGCTCCCTACAGCAGAGACAAGAGAGGCAAGAGATATGCATAAGCAAACAGAAAAATAAAGCATGCCTGGCATCTATAATGTTAGCTGAGGGATGCACGCAATTTTGAAAAAAGTTATCAGCTGATTAGCTTCCCAACATAAGAAAATAATAATATAATCCCAATAAAAGTCTGCACAGAGTCACAAAATTAATCAAGCTGCTTCATCCCTCTTGCAGATACCAGGTCAAGAAAAAGGAAGACTCTATTACAAGGTACAGATGGAAGCAAATGACTACAGGCTTGAAAGAATTTCTGAGGGACACCACAGAGTCACAGAATCACAGAATGGCTGAGATTGGAACGGACCCCTGGAGGTCACCTTGTCCAACCCCTCTGCTCAAGTGGGGCCACCTAGAGGCAGGTGCCCAGAATCACATACAGACGTTGTTTTAATACCTCAAGTATGCTCTGGGCTCCTAGCACTCAAATACAGCATGACTGAAGAAAAACAGTACCTCATGGAAGCCAATAAATGGCAAAGTAACACAAGGGATAAAAATCCTAAAGAAAAGGCTTGACATGGAATGCAGAGAATTGTTACTTCGTGTGAATTTCCGAGGCAAAAAGACCTCCTTTCGAAGTCCCCCATCTCAAAGGATACGTCCTGAAACATTGTTCCAGATCCAAATTTTTCTGAAAACTGTCAGAAGCTGAGAAATATCATACTACTGTATATACCTGCAGTGAGACAACAAAAATTGAGCATAATGAACCAAATGCTTCACAGGGACTTGAACGTCCCTTGAGTTCTTGCATCCGTCCTTTGCCAGTGTTCCTCAGGAGACTGACTCTCGTCTGGGAGAAGGTGATCCCTCTTAGGAGATCGCTACTCTTGGTCATATGTACATATAATGTCCTCAGGCCACAGAGGAGCTCTTATGTCAAAAGCTTCTGATGTGAATGATAAGAAGTGGACAACAGTGTCATCGTCTTGTTAGAACAGGATGAAGACTGAAGGTGTATCAGGAAACCTAAGTCTCAGAGATATTGTCAGTTAGTTACAAGCTAGCACAGTGTGGATACAAATTTCAGATGTACAGTCCATTCATCCAGACCAAAGCAATATGCTAAGATAAAACAGGGCCACCGTAAGACTTTGCATTAAGAGTGCTGTGACTGTACCTACAAACTCTACATGTCTATTAGTCCTTAATTTTTTCTGCAACAGTCTTCCCTCTGCAACCCTACATATTTAGCCTCACAGCAGGCTACAAAGTGCACCCAAATCTGTATCAAATCAGAAATAAGAGCAACTGAATTGGAAGACAGCAAGAGCTGGAAAGCTGCTGAAGACTCCTGGCTCAAACTTCAGGTAGAGAAAGACTGGGCACTCTGCCTGAAGACATGGCACTCAGCCTGAAAGCACCAAGTGCAAGTGATAAAGCAAGAGTTTCTCTAGAACAGACAGCAAGACCAAAAAGTGCAGAGGGTGATATCTTGATTATTCCTCCCGCAGTTTCTCTTGGCTCCTTACAGGGAGCTAAGTGGGGTGATGTTCTGAAACGATGACTCAAAACCAGCACAGCATACCCTAAAGGGCCTTTCCTGTGGCACAGCCCCAAGCACTGCATAACCAAGGCCCCCAACAAGCCTAGTGTCCGATGAAGTATCTTCTTTGTCCATAAATGGATATGCCGGCTGAAGAAGGGAACAGGCCTTCATAAGTTAAAGGGACCATAAAAACATAGCTAGGAATGCCATAAAGATGATTAAACAAGCTATCCAACCAGGATAAAGAGCATTCACTTGATGAAAATTAAGAAAATTTCACTTATTTTAAGTGGGTCTTTATTTTAAGCGGGTCTTTATTTTAAGCAGTAGCAAACTCCATAGACAATCCTAAATCAGCTGACATACAAAAAGAAAGGGAGATGCAAGATTCTTCCACCCTTCCTTTACATGTAGGAAACTAAAAAAAAAAAGGGAGTGTGAGCATGCCCGTTAGAGATTTCTGGGCTGTAATGCCTTTCTACGTTAGACTGACACAAACAATGATTTAGAAGGGAACCACGTAAAGAGAAATAATTCAGCTGAGTTGAAATCCACGCACAGACTAAACTAAAAAGTTGATCCTAAAAACAGCAAAAGTTTTCGATACAATAAATTCAGGATAAATTAATTCAGAGATTCAATGCCTGTGATTGTATTTTTCATATGACAATATCCAAGGACTAGAAGTCAAAGTTACAATGTTTTCATGTGAATCTGCCAGCAGTACAGATAAATACAGAATGATTGACAAGGAGCTCCGACAAATTCGGTTCCAAAGGACAGGAGCACAAGGTAGGGCAGTTAAGGGAGGGTGAGTTCTTGCAATATATCCGTTACATCACATTAGCTGCTCATATGCACACCCTGACCTCATTGCCACTGGGTTCATTCCTTAGGAAGCTGGCATGCAGAGACAACAAAATAGAGGTGAAACAAATACTACTGAAAAATCTGAAAGCAGAGGTCCCCTCAGTAAAGAGATCACCACGGCTGGGTTCTCATCGTCACAAAAGTTCCCAACACACTGCAACTAAATAAAACAAAAAATATCAAGAGTGAAGTGCAGTATGTTCCCTTCCTCTAACAAGCAGTCTTCACACATATGAAGACCAAAAATGTAGTTCAAACAAATCCGCACACACAATTTCCACAGAGGAGAGAAAGAGAAACTGTGAAACAGAACTGCAATCTCTCAAGGAGACTTTGCCAAGATTCACCCCCCGGGCTTCACTTACCTCTTCTCTCCTTCCTGCTGGAGAGCTGCCCTTTGCCCAGCCAAAGCACAAGGGATAAGAGAAGAGGTGGAAGAAAGGAAAATTCATGTGGAAATCAGGGAGAAAGACAAGAATTCAAAGCAGATCTTGCCTGACCTTAACAACACAGATTAAGCATCAAAGATTAGCCTCAACTTAAAGTGGGGGACCAGCCAACCATGACTGGCTCAAACCAGGGCCATCTAACACCCTCTGCTTCCAGAATGCAACCCACACCTGTCAAAAGGCACCATCTTTTTTTTTTTGAGAACCACTGTTCTCCGTATTAATTAAAAATAAAAAAACTAAGCATACATATTTTAATTGTCTGTAACAAGTAGTTACCTCCATTTTAGTAGAGAAGACTCAACCAGTTTCCTTAATTAAATTATAAATACATTTAATGATAAATTGAAAAAGTGAAAATATAGAACTTAGGTCATAAATTTGCCAGAGTTTCCATGAAGAACAGCATCCAAAACCAACATGCCTTACCTTCGCATATCACCTAGCATTAGATTTCTCTGCCACTTGGACTTAACACCCCATGCATACAAATTACTCTCTCAAGGAAGGAAAAGCCATCTTTGCTTGACTATAATTGGAGTGGTTATTTGAAACCAGTAATCACTCAATTCTTTCAAATTCTTATTATATTACCAATATTTTATCAGAAACAGATGTTAGTAGCACAACTTAGAATTGCTGAACAACTTCTCTTTCAATTTCACAACAAATTAGGCAATGCTTAGTTGATACATCTGAAAAAGTTGCAGAATCGCAAGCCCTAAGGCAGAGCTCTGGGTGTCATAATTTAAACCATCACCAGCTGAAATGCAAAGGCATCAGAAACATAACATTTCATTCTGTAGAACAAATTTCTCTTGCAGATGATAATCTTTATTTGTTAATAAATTCTGATGTCTCAACAGCAACCAAAAGCTACCACTTCCATGTCAAAACCCTAGTAGAATACTCACAAACTCAATACTAAAATTTCCTGAATGCTTACAAATAAAGTACTGAAATACAAATAAATAATTAAATAAAATTTGATTTATTTATTAAAGGCTCTCTTGGGCATAGTGATGACTAAATGATTAGAGTTTTCAATTCATAACAGGAAAGCAAAAAAGAAGCTAGTGAAGGGAATAATGCAGAAGCCATCTCACCTTGGTAGTCTACTACAGCAGGTGAGCCGAGGTAACAACTCTCCAATTTAAACAGAAAGGAAGATGTTTTCAGGGGTTGCCTTTAGCTCCAGATTTGGTGTCTCAGCCCCCTGGTAACCCAGTTTACTGCCTTTAAAACAGCTCTGCAAAGCTATTGACAAAAAAATAATTGTCAAAGGAAACCAAAAAGGTGGAGACTTGTCAACCGCTGACATTTTGGAGTGTGAAATTGCTCATTTCAGTAATGTGCGCCAAAAGAGCCTTTCGATCAAAGTAATGTTATAACAGGAAAAAAAAGTTACTGTGTAATTGCCAGGGTTGTCATTCTCCATCTAGTCACCATGTGTCTTCTAACAACCATTATGAGTCGCTGTGTTACAAATGTAATTACGACAGTCACTGTAGGCCTTTTTCTTCTGTTAACAGTAAAGGTTAATTTTATGGAAAATAAGTTCCCTTGAGGTCTGAAAGAAAGCTGAGTCAACCATGTTTTTATTTTCTGAATATATGTGAGTAATCAAAGTAACATCCTAACTAGACTATTAAGCAGCAGTGGGAAAAGAACGCACTCAGTGCATGAAACAGAACCTGGAGGACATGCATGGCCCTAATGGCTTATGAAAATGAACATTATACCCACTGACTTAATCTATAAGAATATTATAAGGTACTAAGTGGTCAAGAACAAACTCTACAAAAAGTCAGCCAACGAGATCAAGTTGCCCCAAGAAGCCGAAAATGTGCTATCTCAAAATCTATACCTGTCAGGATTGTCAAAGATATGAAGTCAGAGAGTCCTAATGATTTTTTTTTAATCTGAAGTTATCATCACAGTTCCAACACTATTATTTGGAAACATAATTTTACCCTTGCTGTGCAGTTATGCTAAAATATTTACAAAGGAAGAGGTGATAAAAAAAGGAAACAACAATTAAGGGGGAGACTGTTTTCATCAAAACTTTCTTTCCTGCGTATCTGTACATAATCTAATGTTTGCGTTAATATCCTCAAAGGGCACCAAATATTGATTTCATTTTTCTCAAATATAAGAAAATTGATTTGTAGGATACCATTTGCTGAAAGCAAAGCATGCCTAAATACAGTCTTCTTTACAGGGCAAATAGTCTTCTTTAAATCACCTGTCAACCACCGATGTAAAAAATAATAATCACAGGGATCACTTAATCTACCAACAAAACACTCTTAAGAGGCAGCTAAATCAGAAACAGATACAGCTTTGATGTGAAGGGGATGCTTGTAACTGCATCATGTCTTAAGAAGAACACGCATATACAATATACGACAAACCTAACGTGAAAGGGCAATGGCCCGCTTTGAACCCCTCTTGCATAAACCAAAGTCTAAGAGTAAACATGCAAAAGCAGGTCTAATAAGAAGAGCTTTTGTGAACAGTGAAAATGTGTTGTAAAGTAATTTAAATGTTCATCAGAATTCAGAAATAAAGGGTGGGATTAAACATAGGCTATAAGAATGTAGTTAACCTCCTCCTAGTTTCTTTGATGAGGCAAGGAACACCAGAGGCTCTCAAGCAGAAAGACCGATGCATCTCAAAAAGGAAATCAGAGCACTTCCTCCCAAAGTTCTTAGGTTTTTCCACCCAATTCTTTAAATACAATAATACAAACATGCAATTATTCTATTTGTTTGGAAGTGAGCACTATTGTGAGCTCAGGTGCACCAAAACCACTCAATACACGGGGTCATTTGGTATCTCTGGGAATCTTTAAAAATAACAATCAGTACCTCTAAAACACTTCAAGACAGACAGAAAGACAGCCTGGCTTCTCAGGAACAGTTTCTCAACAAATCCTCCACCTGCAGACCCTTATGTTAATGTATACTAAGGTAAATTTCTTCCTCCAGCAAGTCTGGGTTCCCCCCTGCCCCCCGCCAGTATCACATCAATGAAACAATTTACAACATTATTCAAAAATGAGCTGTGTCAGCACAGCCTACGTGATACAATTATGCTGATGTAACAGAAGCTAACAGCTTCTTACCACAGAAAAGGGAGATTACTCTTCCCATCACATGCTTCCAACTCCACCAGTGTTTCTCTGCCGGCATTAACCAAACTGAATTAATTATTTTAGTAGAAATTTGCCCCACTTCAAAAAAAAAACCAGCTTTCTATCAAACCTGAAATTTGCATCAGCTCAGTGACGATACCAAACAAGTTTGAAGTTTGTCAGGTAAGACAAGCACAAGAGATCATAAAACACGAGGTGCAAAAATCCTGACACACCTTAGGGGTGTTTCCCATTGCAACAAGCTGAGTTGACTAAATTTCACACTTTCATTAAGTTGCGAGAAAAAGGTAGCAAAGGTGTTTAAAGTTTGTGATTTTTTTTTCAATTTTTTTTTCTGATTTTTTTTTTTTCAACTTTAGGAAGTGTTTTAAGTTTCTCTTTATACAGTTCAAAGTCTGAGAGTTTCTGTCTTAAGTTACAGACATTTTATGAAAGTTTTCAGAATACCCCAGATGACAAAGGTTGCAATTGAGGGTGTGACTGTGCCATTCTGTTCCAGCTAGAATGGACAAAGTCAAGTCATGGCAATATCGATGTTCTGTGTTCATTAAATTTGTCCAGGACCATTGGCCAGTTGTCCCGTACTGCTGTCCCATCACAATCGTTACTATTGCGATACGCACTAGATCAGACACATCTAGCACAGACACGTTTGTCAGTCTCGCTTGTGTTGTGTAGCCATATTATAGGCATGTTAATCCAGTCGATTTTTATCAAAGCTCCTTCAGACAACACTAAAGCTGCTTTAGGAATCATAACACCAGATCAGAAACACTGCAACAGAATACACTCTCTCCTCCAGTAAGTTAATTTAAAAAAAAGAAACTCAATAGGTTAAACTTTGTATCAGCTAACTTTATGCTGAAGCAAATCTTAATCTACCTTCAACTGACAGAAAGTCAACAAGCCAGCAGCAGAAGTACTGCAGCGTATGCTTTAGCCACTTAGAGAAACGCATTGCTGTGCCCACACTCAGTCCAGGCACCATGAACTAATCCGGTATTAAAGGTTACAGAGTACAGCCTGAAACAGCAGCTATTGTTTTTTCATGGACAGAGGTAAACATGCAAATGAGGCCAGGCTGAATACAGATGCATGTTGGCGCAGCGTACTGCTTCTGAGCTGGAGCCAAGTCACGTACTGCCCTCTGAGAGCCCTGCTATCCCAGCACCCATCAGCTTCCCAACACCCATCCAGACAGACACGACCTTTGGCTTTCAGCCTGTCCTACTGTTCAGCCAGGGCTATGGCAGTAAGACCTTTCTCTAGCACCGTCAGTTTACTGTAGTACTTCCAGTCCAGCAAGAACTTCCTAGCTACTTCGTACTCCACATACCTTCACACCCAGAAAGAGGCATTGCACCCAGCTGCTCCACAGTCACCATTTACATCAGACAATTCCCACAAATACAAGAAGGATCAACTTCCAAGAAACTTTGTACTGATTTCTCTAACAAATCAACTACTCTGTTTAGCAACACTGCATCCATTAAAGCTCCTCTTTTAGTTTGTTTTAAAAGTTAGGAACTTACACATGCTCATTTTCACCCACAAAAATAAAATGCTTGCTACTTCCGAGTATCAAAAAACACAGTTTGCACAAAATTTGTTGTATTATTCAAAGAAACAAACAAAAAGCAAGATGGAGTAGCATTCCTCTCTCATCTGACAAAAAAAAATGAAAGTATTTCAAGTGCACACAGTTCCTCTGGAGAGACTCCTGGAGAAAAATAAGAGGAGGACGGTATGGGCAAAGCTCACTGGTGTCTGCAGGCACCTGCCCAGTGTAGACGTGCCCTCCGTCCCAAGTTCAGGGTTCACGATTAGTACATTTCTTAAGGAAGGGTTGAAACAGATGACTATTTCAACACATGCGTGTCATTTTGCCCATAAGTCTTGTGTTTGCTAATGCAACCTGTTTTACATTTGCCTATGTAAACATTCATAGCATGAGAAAAGGAGCAGCAGCAGAGAGGATACTGGGCTGCCTTCTCCAGTGCCAAGCCTACAGGGACAGCACCAGGACACCGGGCAGTACAATGCAGCGCCTTGAATTGCATCGGAGCTCCTCCTCACTAAAATAGTCTTTTCTGAGAACAGATCACTTCATTATCTTCCAAAACCATTCTAAATTTCTGGGGGAGAATGGAAAACACAACACACCTGAAACTTCCCAGACTCTCCAGTGTTTCTGTAATTCTCACTACAAATCAGAAGTTCTCTTGCTAGTTCTGATTTCCTCCAGCGTAACACCAACAGCGTAGCATGGAGTTCAGGAACCTACTTTGCAGAGGAGGCTTTTGTTGGTAAAGCAAAGTCTTTCAAGTAGGCAGGCAATGATAAGCAGCATTTACAAAAATTGTGTCCATGTTTACCTTTCTGAAACACAAACTAGAAACTGACAATGCACAAGATTTGAGGTGTTTGGAATGACATACAGATAATCTTCATAACCAATGTGAATTCTCAGACGTGGTAAAGAGGCATAGAAGAAAGTAGAAAACTGGAGGTAACACTTGTGTTGGCTTTATTTCTTTCGCATGGGAATGCCAATAAAAAGAACTTGCATCTGGAATAAAAATTTGAATCCATACAGCTTTAAAAACAGACCATGCTAACTAAAAACTATGAACTTCTACTCTACTTTTCTGCAAGTAGACAATACAGCTTTCAAACGTGGCTTTTTCTGCCATGGGATATATCAAAAGTACCTTCTATTTAGTATCTCAAAGCATTTTTAAAATAACATTAACAACACAAACTGGCATTAATACAGAAATTCTAATAGAAAAATCACAAACTGCATGCCCAAATAATTCCAGTTAGTTCAAACTACTGACTGTGCATTAAAGCTTTAAGGATTTAGTCAGTAAAATAAAAGGCTGAAATGAAAAAGCCAAGCTGGTTTCATTCTTCTCTAAAACCAGGGTGGTCTACAGGCAATTTTTGATACCAGTGGTGTTGCCCGGGAAACAAAATGAAAACAGGTGCCATCAAATACAAATTAAATACGTAGTTCTAACTTTAAACCACCTTAAAACAAAGTTTCCATAAACTTTTTAACTGATACTACTACAAATTTTACAATACTCTATAACAAGAAAAGGATTATAAGTTGTCTTTAGACCATCAAGTTTTAACTGAAACAAATTTAGACTGATTTGCAACCCTTCCCTTGAAATAAATTTCTTCCATTAAATATGCATCATCCTCTTCAGAAATGACCAAGTGTACACTTTAAGGCAATATAATACCATGACAGAAACAGGGTACATAGTCTTAAAAAGCTTTCTCCATTCCAAATCTTACCTTCCTTTCATTCTAAGCAATTTTTTAGATTTTTTTACAAAGTAAACAGCCAGTACAGTCTTAAACCGTTTAAAAATCTTACAGAGAGTAGCAATAGAAGCTTAATATTTTCCTCCTAATCTGATTGCAATTTTCTCCCACATGATTAAAAATCAAATAAATATACCTTTATGTAAAACCCAAGTAGATACACTTTTGCTTTTAAGAAGTGTAACAACATGTTAAGAATTTGGCAATACAGTATCCAAGTCTCTTTAAAGCACTTCCTCCAAGTCAACTAGCTATACGGACAGAAAACATACCAAAGTTTAAGAAAAAAGGAACATATAATTCACTTCAATAAATAAGTGTTGATTCAATCTTCCAATCTCAATCTGAAAATTATTTACCGAGTTCTTTTTTGGCTTAACAATACAGTAGTAATATACAAAAATCCAAATAGACCTACTTCAATTAAAAGCAATGCACAAATTCCCTCTTCTTCAATAAAGCTAGCTGACACACCTCTGAATAAACATTAACTCTGTGTATTTTATGTTAATCCTGCAACTTGAGAGATGAGAGAAATAAAAAGAAACAGAAGCATCTGTAGTAAATATATATAGCTCTTCACTTAGAAGTTTTGAAGTCTGTGGTATATTCCACAATATCCTGCAGGGTACTGTAGAATTTTTAATAAAAGGAGTTCTCATAAGTCTGTGCATAAACATATTGATGAATAATTTTCCAAGTCCACAGTGCAAGTTAAAAAGAAATTAAATAAATTCAGCATACAGAGATGTGTACAAATGACTGAAAGGCTTCTCAAATAATAATGTCTGTAAAGTTAATTAATAAAAAAGTATTGTAATGTTAAAATTGTGATTCCAGTTTTAATGCGTCTTGATGATTTACTACAAATTGCCTATTCCAAACAAAATTATCTTGAGATCTTCAAGTTGCAATATAGTTTTGCTTTGCACTTGGATCTATATTTATAGTTTTATTAACATCACAAGTGATCAGATCTATAGTGATTCAAAACTTCTGAATAAACTTTTCAGGAAGGGTTTGTTTGCTTGTTTGTTTTTAACGTCTCTCCAGTGAGAAAGCAGCCAGCTCAGCAGTAGAGAATAACCTTAACCGATGTTGCACTAGGTTTGTTGAGTACATTCCTGGCTTTACCCACATTAGCAGTTCTAACAAAAAAATCTTCAACAACGCTTACAGATGTAGGGCTTGATGCAACGCTCATTAAGTCATCAAGAATCCTTCCATCAATTCATGGCTTCATTGAGCCTCTGTTTACTGTTCCAACATCTTTGAAAAACAATATTCCGAGGTCAAACATTTCCCTATTAAAGTCTCTCGCAAATAAATGGGTAGTATCACGGTATGGTCCTTTTTTCAGATTAGCACTTCTAAGAATCTGAATTATACACAAAAGATACACAGCATTAAATGAAACTATCCAAGATCAAACTTCCTTTACAGTTATTTTAGTTGACGTTTCAAGTTAACTCACTTGTGTGTAATTATGAAATAAATTACTGTACTGATCCTCCGCTTACTTTGAAAGTGATTAATCAAAGTCAGAGAAAACCAACCATCAACTGAAGTATGTTTCAAATTTCCTATTCAGGGGTAAGTCTAAAAAGATGGACTAATTTAATTTTAATTAAATCCTCATTTAGAAGCATGAAATAAATGTTTTCCATTTAATTCAAATTAAACTCCAGTTCCAGTCCAAATTTCAAATATTCTCCACTTCTGCTACTTTATTACACACGACAGATTAAAATTTCCTTTTTGCGCCCATATGCAACTAAACCCAATATCATTAAAAAAAGTTAAAGAATTTATACTTGTAACAGCAATAAACATATTATTTATTCTACCCTCAAAAATTCTAGTGATACAAAGGAGTGAAAATGCATTCTCTAAACCACAATGAAACATTTATGTTGGATTCTATAACCACAAATACTTTTAACTGCACTTTATTTATACTGCAACAGTTTTACTATGTGAACTTTCAAGTTAGCTCTCCACTCAAGGGAAAAACAAGTCAGAGAGAAGCAAGAAAAAAAGAAGAGTAGGTAAGAAAAGCAATACCTACAGGAAGACAACTACACACGAGATTGCAGACTTTTCAAAAGCTTTGATGTGCATAGGAATAGACCTTTGTCATCCTCCAATTCAATCCTCACATAGACCTCAAGTAATCTGATGTTTTCATAGTATGCGTACCAGCACTCATGTCATATCATTCTATGAAGATGAGACAAACAATTATTAACGTTCACATTCATCCAAGCACCAGTTTCCTCTCATTAGTGAACTCTTCTTCCAGACTTCCCATAGCTTCTCTTGTCTTACTTCAATAGCATCTTCTGGATTTCTAAAGCTGAACTCAACCCAACTCTGTCTGACATTATCCCCATCTTGGACCTTGTTCTGCTCCTTACATCCTGCTCTATGTCATTTTTCTTCTCTCTGAAGAACCAGATGCTGACAAAGTAGCATCTCAATTAAAAGAAATGATATTATCAGGCCAGTTCCGTACACCTTTGCGAATCTCTAGGACTGCTATACATATCCAGTCTTTTATGTGGTTTGTACCCTCAAGAGTCCAATAAAACAGAGATCTGTCAATCCTTTCTGTAGGAAGAAGGGAGTACAGTCTCTTGATAAAGGAATGTGGCAAAACCTCTTCCAAAAGTTCCTTGGAGTATAAGGGAGGAAAAAAAAATCTGTAAGCTTTGCCAGGGGACAAATGGTATTTTTCCTATCTTGCTTTCACAACAGCATTATAAAACCTCTCCTTTCCACGTGGAATGGGCTGATATTAAGCACACTATCCCTATGCATAGCAAGCTGACAAATCTTGGAAACTAGCTCATCACTCTCTAGGAGGCTTGATACATGCAACTGAATGTCAAGCAACGAATTACCAACTGCAATTTAAGAAAATAAAGTGAAATATTACAGGCTTTATTTCATCTATTTTGCAATTGGACACCTCTAAACTTCTCTTCAGTGTCTGAGGACAACTCACATCCTATTTCTTTTGCTCTGTTTATCTTTTTTGGATAAGCCATGTTTGGTATATAGCAACTTGCATTAAAATTCTATGCTAGAATTTCTTCCTGTTTTTCAGCATGCCTATTTCTGTATCACAAGAAACTGGACTATACCCTGGAGGCACTTGCCTGGCTTGACCTCCTCACTCATCAGAATATTCCCAGCTGTCTCCTCTGCAGTGAGTCCATAGGATGGCTGGTCACAAGCAAATATGCAAATTAAATCCTTTTGAAATTCTCTTCCTCCATGAATCCTGCAGGCATTAAATACTAAAAAAAGAAGTTCAAGGTTACTGTGTCTGTATCTATGCCTAGTGCTTCCACAAAGCATAGCAACCTAAGGAAGAAAGCACCTGAACCCTCCCTCAATCACCCTACAAAAATAAAAGAACACTGAGCACATTTTAACTAAAATCATAGATCATAACTTTAAGTTTGCAGATCCATACATATCTTCAAATTAGTTTAAAAAAAAAAATAGAGCAGAATCTCTGCAGCTCTATGAGCAGTTTGCCCATGAGCCACAAGTACAACTTGGACAAACAATGATTTTTCTTCAGGACCACAATTTGCAATTCATTTACTTTCAATCCACTGCTAAAAATAACTCAACCAGAGTTAAAACTGGTGTCAAACTGACACAATTACCAAGTACCTAAAAACTGACTCTTCACCTGGTAAAAATTACATTGCTACAATACCTAACAGTTGCCTTAACTGTATTCCAGAAAATTTATGAAAGTATTTCCTCAAGTTAAATTGCATATAACAACCCACAGAAAACTTGCTTTTACATAACTATTAAAGAATGCCGACAAAATAAGCAACCAAGTCCAACTCTCATTACAATTACAGCAAGGACTAACTGGCATCAACTCAGATAAAGCGCAACTCTCCTGGTGATCAGTAGGTCTAATATCTAGATATTAAGGTTCTAGCAAAGTCTATGCAAATACCTCATTTAGGTATGCACATCGAGTACTTGCTCACAAAAAAAATGGAATACGCACACATGTGCAAGTTCAAATGTACACAATTACCTATTATCATTTGCCCAACATTTCTCATCTTTCAGTTCCAAAAGCCTTGCTGAAAGGAGTCAAGTCATGAGCAGGGTGTTAAGAACTGGCCTCAGCAATAACTTACCCCAGCAGCAGCAGTTGAGGTAAAGAGGTCTATTCACACACTATCATCCTTCAAGGTTAAAAAAAATAAATAAATTTGAAAGTCTATCTTTTTTTGACAAGCGAAATAAATCTTGAATGAAAAAGCGTTTGGCACTTTTTTACAATGTACTGCTGAAAGAACTGTCTTATCTGGTTTTGTTTATTCATATAAAAATCGCCACACAACAATTATTCACTTTTGATCTCAGTAGGTGGATAGGCTACTTACTGATTTTAAATAGCAACATATTAAAAATGAAAGCTTTACATTTGCATTTAAAGAATCCTTAAAGTCAGTCACACTTCCTTAAGAAATCAACCCTGAAAAGAAAGTCATTGAACATAAAAAGAAAACTACCAAAGATACAACACCCAGATCAGCACTTGTATTAGTCTAGGTGCAACCAGTTTGAACCACATAATACTACTACTCTCTCAAACAAAAAATGCTACATATCCTATTACCATGTGGAGATTAATTTCTTGCAGCAATTCATGTGGGAAGCAACTCCTTTGACTGATTCCCCCCCCCCTTTTTTTCCCCAATCTATATAGAAAACATACTTTATTTTCTGTTATACAAACACTGTCTGCAATTAATTGTGCTCTTTTTTTTTTCTTAAATAAAGTTTTAACACCTATTTGAAAATTTGTCTATAATTAGCACCACAGAGGAAAATACATTACAAAGCACCACCTGCCTCAGATGCATGCAAACTGAAAGCCACTGGAAGTTTACCCCACAAACTTCAACTGTCTCATGGCAATAACATGATGAGGTGGAGAAGGAAGGAGGCTTTGTGGGAAGACATCCATGAAAGGTCTAGAACCCTGTCTCATTTTATGGATATGTCCAACCAGAAAAACTCCAAAAGGACAGGCAGGAGAGACTACACAAAAGTCAGTTTGTCCCTTACACAGGCATTTGTAAGGTCATCTCCAGAGAAGGTCTGCAGTCTGCGGACACTTACTAGTCTATCAGTAAAAGGAAGAGCAATCTCTTTACTTCCCTTCAGACTCTCAAAATCAAAATCTCATTCAAAAGATAAAGGAAATCCAGAGCAGCAAAACCAGCACGGCAGTACTGCACCTACAGCTATAGCTCCCAAGCATGACAGTATCTGGATACATTATGACCTTTGATAGACACAGAAGTTTCCGTAAATTATTAAGTTTTAATCATAATAAATTTACAGACAGCTGAGACTCTGGTTTTGCAATTACTTTTAAGTCAACCTCAGCACCAACTTGGCTGATTCCAGAAAAGGGATGACCCGATTCTCCTACAGCGACACATTTTTGTTCCCAACTAGTCCGAGCACCACATTAACAGCATCAGTGCAAGCTACTTCTTGTTACTTGTTAGTTTTCAGACAGATCAGCTTTCTGATCCAGCTCATCACGTGGCCCCCTAAACATTCATTCCAACAGAAATGAGTGCTGAAAAATGCATGGAAACAGGTAAGAATATCACGTCTTTGCAGCCATGGCCTGCATTTAGACGAGTTTAAAGCAAATGCAAAAACCTCACTGAAATCCTAGAGAGGTCCAAAGGTCTCCCCACAGCTCCTAGGGAAGCCTGCAGCAAGACACATGCTTCTCCAACTCCAGTCTACTGCCTCAACCATGTCACATCCGTGTCTTCGGTACCCACTGTAAACATATATTATACAGTATATCATAATTTGTTATTTAAGACTTGAGAAAGAACATGGCATTGTGTAAGACAACACACACTAAAATCCTGTCCTGAGAAATCGGATTTTTTTAAGACAAGACACAACAGAAGATCCAGAAGAAGATTGTTGTTTTCACTATATGCATTCAAAGAACTGGATGCATTAGGGTCTCACACGCTTTTTTCAAGATTTAAGATTTAACTATTTTAAAATAATCTTAATAGTTTAAGTCACTTAAAAGCACATAGGATATTTAATCATAAGGGAACTATCATAACACAGATTGTACAACAGAAATGCTTAAGGACTATGACCTCCCTGAGAAATCACACTTTGAGTCCCACCACAGGTCACTGTCATTCTTCCACAAGATTTTGAAGAGGTAGTAAAATAATAAACAGTAACATACAACCAAAATCCCATATTTTAAAGGTCTTTAAATATTAGTTCACTCTATCTAGAAACAGCAGGCAAGATCCCAAGTTACAAATTAACAACAAGTGTCTCACAGCAAGTTCTTAAAGGGAATAGAACTTTTAGAAGTTAACCTAAACTCTTTTCTAAAGATAAGCAAAAGCACTAAAACAAGAAAACCATATTATACTGTCACAAACCTACTCTAAATTAGAAGCAGCAATGCTGAGATAAGACAGGTGAACTCTCAAAGAACAGAAACTGATGAGACAATTCCATCTGTTGGTGAGAAGAAATGCAAGAGTGACTATACAGAAAAACATCTGACATTGCCAGAAGTGTATTTTCTCAAAAAAAACTTTCCCTTTCCTCATCTCTTGGCACAAAAGGCAAAGAGAAACCATTTCCTCAATGACTGAAAAACTGCTCTCAATCAGACAGCACCACTCAACATGACACCTTACTTGGTTCTTGCAGCTTTACACAGCAATAATTCTCACGTCAATCTCCAGTTTTAATGCAATATGCTGAGAATAAAAACTGGGAAATGGTAGATTGTTATAAGATACATTAGGAATAAAAGGTTATTACAAACAGATTAGCCCAGGGTGGAAATGACACAGGCTAAGCAGGAGGCATGGATAATCTGGGTAACTGCCATGGAAAAACAAATATCATGATTGGACTGAAGGCGAATGGAAGCAGTTCAAATTGGCTTCCTCCAGTTCACCGCAGAACATGTGATGCCCACATGTCCATTTCCAGCAAACTTCACCATAAAGAAACAAAGGCCAATACTGTGAAGTGCGGAAAAATGCATCTACAAGCAGCTTCTTCCATATCATAGCAAGGTGAATTATTGCAGCTGCCTGATAAGCATTAAAGGGTTTGGGGGGGTTTTGGGGCCTTTTTTTTTTGGGGGAAAAGGGGGGAGGGGGTGGGGAATTGGAAGAGAGCTACCAGCATTTCTTTGAAGCATACCATCCTGTCAGTTAAGTGTTGACCTCACAAAGAAGAGCAAATAGAACCCAGGTTGCAGTTTTACAGTTAGTCTACAAGGCTCACTGCGCTGCTGTTGCCAAATGCAGTAACTTCACACTTCCCCTGTCCATCTACATGCTTCTACAACTTCTCTGGCTCAATTCTAGCAGGTTAACTTTTCAGACATCAGTTCCTTTATCCAACTTCACACGAGGCCATAAAGAGGCTAGTGTTTGCTTAACAGAAAGGTCAGGAACTCCTGGCTAAGTATAGGCTGTCTCTATAACCAGCAGCACACTCTTAAACTGGCTTAAATTGATCATTAAAACCACAGCCTGGCAGCAATGAGTGATCATGTCATCGTGTCACTATAATGAAAATTTGTGGTAAGGGTGGTCCTAGAGAAAGGACCTCAAAAAACAGCCATTCTTAAGGTTTAAAATTAGCTTTATGGTGAAGTATTGTTAATCTACTTGTCAATGATCAAACAAAAAAAACTTTGCAGCTTCAAGGATCTTCCAGAAACAACTCTTTTACATGACAAATTTGAGATCATAGCTTGTTTAGCAAACATGGAAGATACTTGAAAAGCATGTTACCAATTTTTTAACAAAAAGCAAAATCACAACTACTATGGCAAAACAGTGCCAACCTTTATGTTTCCACTAAAGATTAAAAAAAGAGGTATTTAGAAACAAAGAGAAATAATAAAGACAGATATTGCATGTAGAAGAGATACCGAAATAAGCAGTCAGTGGTTTGAATTAAATTCAGACAGTTGTAGGATATAAATACTTCATCAGAACAGGACAGGGTACATGCTGCAGTCCATGGGGGACATGGTAAAACAGCTGTTAAAACACATCACCACAGCTTCAGAGCAGGAACTTGAGTCTTGCTCTAGAACCACACCCAAAGCCCCCTGTAATTAGCTCCACTATAAATTCATAACTGCTCATCCCAGCAGAGCAATCAAAGGCAGATGCAAACAACGTTAGCCACATTAACCCTGGTTGCTGCTCAGACTACTGCAATCAACGTGCTTTTAGCCCTGCTGGATGTGTTACATTATCCAGGTTTGACTGATTTTTGACTTAGGAGCAAATTCCTTGCTATTTCTAGGGGCTGCATCACCACGTTTTAGGGCAACCTTGATGACATCTATACTTTTTATTTCCTCCTTTAAAGCTACTTGAAAGCACTCCTCCTTTGATGAAAGCTCAGAGAAAACACCCAGTTTCACTTTTCATCATTAACAAAAGCACAAAAGGACTCCGACATCAGCTATGTGTGGCATTCTGTAACTCTTCTCCGAATAAAGCATTAGGACTTACTGGGCTGGCAAATGGTCTTGACCTTTGAGCCTCAAACCAAGTATGACAACTGCACGTTCTGTTGAACTCAGATTTGCAGCAGAAACAAGTAACATAGCATTGATGACACTTAAAGACTACAACAGGAATACTGAAACAGAAAAAAAGCCTGCTGGTTTTTCCCCCCACATGAAATTCCATTTTGCCCCTCCACTTCTCATTCTTTCCCAGCTGAAACTAGTACAATTCTTTGAGTAGCTACAGTGTGGTTAAGCAGAGGAAGCTATGCTTGTTTGCATGGAATCTGCTATTTCCTCTCTGCCAAAGCACTTGTTTAAAGAAGTCATGTAATATTTCTATTAAGCTGTAAATGCAGTTGACAAGGAAATGGCCTACTGGCAGTGCATTACCTTTGTGGCAGTGCCAACCAGCCTACAGCAAAATAGTGCACATGGTCATTTCAACATGCATTCCAAAGTAACAACATTGTGCCTTACATAAATACCACATAACTCCAGCAACATCTAGAAAGAGCAATGAAAATTTACCCAAGCTTTCATGCTTGCCTGTATCAATTCTGTGTCATAACTAAAACAAAGTAGGAAAGCATCTACATATGTCCAAAAGTCCTGTGAAGCTGTATCATATGACACTGGGAAAACTATTGCAACTTAAATCTGTATATTTCTTGTTAACCACTGTAACAACTCACTAATAAAAATTAAGAAAAACTGTAGGTATCAAATATACAAAAGAGTACTAACTGCACACAAGCCCTTAAAAACCAGAACGTAATTTATTAACAAGAACACATGTTCTATGTAATCCAGAATTGTTGTGCTAAATTGCTTTGGCCTTTGATAGCATTCATTAGATTACAAGAATTAAACAGATTCACTCAGTGACCTTTGCTTTATAAGCAGCTATTGTCATGCATATAAAATCCTCTCTGATAATGTAGTCCTCACCTTTCAACAGCCAGGGCAACTACATATAATACTGTTAAAATGAACTCAGATGTAACTAAGATATTTTCATTAAAAGTACAACCAAAAACCCCCAGCATGATCAAATGTATTTAATTTGTAATCAACAGTTCTTCAAAATATCTTTAAATGTTACTTCATCTTAAATTAAATACTCAACAAAAACAAGCTTCAGAGATACTTATTTTACTCTCAGCTTTCATCTGAGTACTTTCAGTTTGAACAGTAACTTTAAAATAGTTAATTGCACAGAAAAAAAAAAATATGGTGCAGGAAAACTGCTAAGCTTTGCTTCCAAAATTATGTGATGTTTCTAATTGCAGAACACTCACTAGCTTTAACTGAGCTGTACACTGCCATAAAACTTCATGAAACATCTCTGCTCCAAAAAGCACACACACAAAAAAAAAATCAAAACCCAACAGCACTAAACACACTTTTACTCATATTTGCATCAGCTTACAGTAATCAGATATGAACAATACCTTCTCTTTTCACAGTGGTGGCATCTTTATATTAAGATCATGGCATATGAGGCAGCAGCAAAAGAAAACTGAATAAGCTAGTATGCATGCCATTCTTGCAGCAAATCACAAAGATTAAAAAAATTTTGCTTTTAGCAATATAAAGTGCCTTATTAATACCAAATGGGCTTTTGACATAAACAATTTGAGAGCAGAGTATTTACTGATGCTCACTGCAATCAGTGTAGCTTTTCTATAGCTCATTTCAAAAAAATGAAAGCATGACTAACAGTGGCAACAGCTATTCCTAGATAAACATCGTTCCCCATGAACTTCTCCAAGGAATTACTTTATAACTGCTACTTCTCATAAAGCAACTAATTTTATTTACATTTGATTTTGCAAAAAAGTAAACAAATTCAGTAACAGAGTTTAAGAGTAAGTAATAAATAAAAACTGTCAAGGGTTACTAATATTAGCAGTGCTCACATAGGAGAATTCCAAATCCTTCTTTAGGTCATCTTTACTTCAAAACTCCCCTTCAAAGGAAGATTGCCTCTTGGTTATGGACCTCTCCAAGTGCAGGTACAGTATGGAACAGGCTCTATATGTTGCCTTCAAGTCAATTAAGCATTTATTGCTTTCTTTCTCTCTCAAATGGAGATAAAAGCATTCTGAAACCTTACAGGGACATGATAAAACACAGGCAAACTGTAGTAAATAGGAAACAAGACAGCAAGTAAAAATCTTATCTTAAAATCTTTGTCCATCTTTGTCTTACGATCCAAGTACTATTTTTTTGAGGTTTTGGGTTTGGTTTTTTTTTTTGGTTTCTTAATACAACAAACAAGAAATCACCACCACACACACTTACCCTCATTGGATGAATATCAGCATATGGAGGTTTTCCTTCAGCCATTTCTATTGAAGTGATACCAAGGGACCAGATGTCTGCCACACAGTTATAGCCAATCTCTTGTATTACTTCAGGAGCCATCCAAAACGGAGTTCCTATAACAGTATTACGTTTTGCCATTGTATCCTGTAATTATATTGTTCATGCAATTAAAACAGATATGTTTATTTTCAGATATCTTCTATATTTAAAAGTTAAATTAGCCATTCAAAGGTCAAATGGTAGTGACTTCCAATTAAGACCAAACAGATTGAGCCTATCAGCCTACAGAGGCCGAACAGGTGACAATGTTCATAAATCTCAAACAAAAGTTTAAAGCAGGATCATCAGGCACTTGAAGTACACTGAGTTGTAAAAATAAACAACTAAACACTAAATAGCCTTACAATTTGTTAAATACTCATCATTATAAAGACTGTAGCTCTACCACTACTACTAGTCACTCCTCAAACACAAAATTCAAGGCAGAAGAAAAAGACAAAAGAACACGGTCATGAGCACTAAAGCATTTTAAAATTATCTTTCCAAAGGTACTTACTGTTAACTGGCCAGCCACACCAAAATCAGCTAATTTGGCATGACCCTCAGTGTTAAGAAGGATGTTTCCAGCCTTTATATCTCTATGTATTTTTCTCATAAAGTGCAAGTATTCAAGTCCTTTAAGAGTAGATTTCAGAATAGTTGCGATTTCATCTTCCGTTAGCTGCAAGAAAACAAAACCATTTTCAGGTATACACAGAGTCTCTATATTTGAACTATTTAAAACACCATCATTCCATAATGTTTTGTTTATAAACAAAACAGACAACGTACCTTAGGAACATGCCCAATACCATTTATGATTCAAAATTCTGATCTACCAACTTGATCCATACAGCTAGATTCTTTAGAGTCTAGAGACCAATTAGAAAAAGCAATCCCCAAAACTACAGAAGAGGCTGACTGATGCAGATCAGATCGCAGAATGCAATATACCCTTGCCTGTCAATCAAATGTTACTACTCTTCAGATGGTGACATCCTTCATAAAGACTGCTGCACAGTTTCTACAATATACAACTAATACATTTATCACTAGGACCACACATGTTAATTGTCAAGTTATGCACATCTTTGTTTTGACAAAGGTAATGGTGGTCACCACTGGACTAGACGGCACATACCAGAAGACTTCCCTGGAAAAGGAGCTAGCCCCTTCTCTCCTGTGGAAGGCTAGAGCCATTCCTCAAACATCCATACCCTTAAGTTCTTTATACAGTTTGCACAACAAACCAGCCCAGTCCTACATTTGGAAAGGGATGAAAGGAATGCCATGTTTTCTTTATTTCTCAAATTCCTGTGTATGAAATGCCTGCTAAGTCTACAATCAGTAAGATCAAGCTTTTATCCACCTGCTACTCCTAACTGCACTACTATTAGTTTCTCATTGTTGGCAATTTACAAGTTAGAGGATGAACTAAAAGCTGCTTCACAAGAACAAAAAAACACAAAACAAAAAGCAAGAGATTAAAATGTACCGAAAGGAGCCAAATAATTATTTATCACAAAGCTTGTGAAAGATATATTTGCCAAGGATAGCTTGCTACTTACCGTCTGTAGGGAGATAATACAGCATGCAGAAATATAAATGCCCAAACAGTTCCCAACTAGTTTACAGAATTTTACTGAAGTCTGTCAAGTAAGCCATTCTTTTTAAGGCTAGTGCCTTCATTTTATATGGAATGTAAGTAAACACTAACATTTGAAAATATTTCTCACTCTGCCTGTGCTCCATAGTGATACAAAGCTGTAGAACTACACCCGTACAGATGTGCCCCAATGACCTTCCCAAAACCCTACTCAGCCCTGAAAAAGGACAACTGAGATGCCAGGGTACTCTTATGGAGGAAGGTGCCAATAACTACTATCCCTTGTTGCTTTAACTGTAGACTATTACAGAAATAATTGAGAATGGACGCCAGACAGATGCTATAGGCTTTCTCTTACACCTTTCTTCTTTCCTTGTTGCTGACTGACGCAGAGAATGAACACACACTGAACTTTCAGGTTTTTTTTAAATTACCTGCATCACTCGACAATTGCTAGATGACAGAGATCCTCACAGGAAAATACAATCAGATTGAATATGGCTCTTAGATTTCAGCAACAATTACTGTATTTTTAAAATATATACCAACAATGTTAATTAGTTTGTTTTCTAGGCAAAGGTTTCCTGTTAGTTGTTAACATTAAATGCAGATAACCCACCCAAGTTATGCTATAATATATCATGTTACTATTGCACTATTAAGTTGTACAATTGAACTAACAGAAATCCTAACATTGCTGGCCCTGAATATGTAAG
The DNA here is from genome assembly GCF_000699245.1 of Pterocles gutturalis. Taxonomy (NCBI): domain Eukaryota; kingdom Metazoa; phylum Chordata; class Aves; order Pterocliformes; family Pteroclidae; genus Pterocles; species Pterocles gutturalis. Next base: position 111,475 of record NW_010143323.1, read on the forward strand.
ATAAGCCACATTTTAGTAAGCACAACAGGGATACATTGAACTCTGTAAAAGCATCTCAAAGGAAATGCTAGGAACTCTTTTGCTTGACTTTTTTTTTTAAGCAGACCAGATAAACTTCAGTTTTAAAGCTAAAAAAAAATAAAAAAAAAATAAACACCTACTATAAATACAGAAGTGGTAGACTGGGCAGTCCAAAATGCTTCTCTTATTTACTACTTTAATATGTCACAGAATTCATATACTATCATAAATTATACAATAAGGTCCAAGTAACAATTAGCAGCCAGCTGACAGACATTTTATTACCAAAGAAAATACAATACAGTAAAAAAAAAAAACCTTGAGATATATTTTCATTTATCTGCTTCATAAAATACATGAACTACTGAGTAAGTCACCAGTTAGCACAGTTGTTTATCGTCAATGCTTTAGATCAACACAATAGGAACACCTAAGCTCCTGAACAAGTGTTATCAGAGAAGCAGTAAGAGTGTATCTTTTGCAGGTACCAGACTCCCCAAGAACACTTCCTGGATTTTCATCAACATTTATTCTAGAATAAAAGCAACAACACACACACAATTAATTCCCTGCAATGCAATTTCTCAATAAAATACAAATAAACTATTCATGCAACTGAAATGCTGTGCAATTACAGTACATTAATGCTTTAATATAAGAACTCAGCACATAAACTTGACACATTCTTAGAAATGCAAGAAACTGCAAAACTGAAGACAAATAATTTGGCTACAGCACT
>NW_010143323.1:112253-113304 GCF_000699245.1 Pterocles gutturalis
TCCCTACTTTTCCAATCCTACACAGAAATTAAATTAAGCAACAGAAATTCCTTCCAGTTTCAGTTTTGAAAGTGTTGAAGTGTTGGTACACATCCGTACCTCCCTTCAAAAACACCAGCACAAAAAGCCCTCGAGAAGCAAAAAACCCACTCATAATCACTCTAAGCCAACAGACTGACTCAACAGCAAGGAAAAAATGATTAGTCAGCAAGAATATCTGCACTTGAGTTGCTCATAACAAGTTTTAATTATTTAACAAACAGAACCACTTCCCTATTCCAGCTTCTATCCAGACTCATAAAACGTGGGCATGGAGCCCAAGGGCAGAGTTACACATACATCTACTTGGACAGCAGTGCCGAGCTGCAGTCTCTCCTTTCACTACAACCTACAGCAGTAATTCCAGCTGTGTGTCAGCCCTTCCACTGAACAACTATAATGGACCCTACTTAAAAATAAAGCCATCTGCCAAATTATTTTTCCAACAAATCAGTTGCCCAATTCAATTCATGGCATAGTCAACAAAGATGTAGCAGCGTAGAAGCTGCTCAAATTGGCATTGCTTTCTAAATAAGTGCCTGTGTTGCTATACCCCCAGAGTCCCAATTACTTGTATAAACCTTTCCCTATGCAAGCAGAGGATGAAATTGATGGTGGCATTAGCTCCATGCTCCGCAGCAAGCAGTTACCGCCTCTGCTGTGCATTCTGCATTCCTTGCCTGCCATTTATCTCCAAGATCTTTCAGTGTTTCAATTCAGCAGCACGAAGCTAAGGACTGAGAATACAACAAAGCAGGAGAGTGAGTTCTAGAGTATTGCAACCAGGGAAAAAGAAAGGTGAACAGGCTATAAGTGTTCTGAGGCACATCAATCCCAACTCCAGATGTCGTAGACGCATCACCTACATAATGCGATGCAGTCACTGAAGTCATTCCTAGCTAAACATAGCCAAGGGTATGCATAATAGTACACAGACAAAATTTTGGCTTTACTATCTTATAGTATTTAAAAGGACACAATGAATTTCCAACCTTACTCAACAAGCCAAGAA
>NW_010143323.1:113334-114989 GCF_000699245.1 Pterocles gutturalis
TTTTTCAGAAATAACATACTGCCATGTTCAACATCTGCATGCAATCACAACAAAAAACTTTAAAAAAAAAACCCTTTCAATTCAAACTTTTTGCAGAACATACACCACCTACACATACCCCCAAAAACACTTACAGAAATACAAAATTCTCAAAAAAAACCCTTCTAAAACCACAAACATTATTTAAGTATGGCAGTACGGCAGCTGAGCCCTACAGACACCATTTCTTCCCTCACTGGATGCACAAAGGACTGTACAAAAAGTTCTAGCTTTGTTGTTTCTTGACTTGGGTTTCAGTGGCAAGGTTTTGGTAGTGGGAGCAGGGGCTACAGAGGTGGCTCCTATGAGAAGCTACTAGAAGCTTCCCTGGCTTCAAGTCAGACCCGCCTTTGGCCAAGGCTGAGCCACTCAGCAATGATGGATCCACCTCCATGAGAACTGATTTAAGAGGGGTGCAGCACATGGGAGAAGATGGGGTGGCCCCAGACCAGCCACCCCAGCACTGGGAGCTCTTGAGGAGCCACAGAATAAACCTGCAATGAAGAGAGGAGTAGGACGTTAAAGAAAGAACTACACACACACACTAAGGTCTGTGAAGAAAGGAGGAGGAGGAGGTCCACTGGAGCAAAGATTCCTCTGCAGCCTGTGGTGAGACAGCAGTTGTGCCCCTGCAGCCACGGAGGGTAACGGCAGAGCAGAGATCCACCTGCAGCCCGTGGAGGACCCCACACCAGAGGAGGTGGTTGTGCCCAAAGGACATCATGACTCTGTGGGAAGGACCCACGCTGGAGAGATCAGTGAAGAACTGCAGCCTGCAGGAAGGACACACATTGGAGAAGTTTATGGAGTACTGTCTCCGGTGGGAGGGACCCCATGCTAGACCAGGTGAGAAGTGGGAGTACTCCTCCCCTGGAGGAGAACAGGGTGGCAAAAATATGTGATGAACTGACCATAACCCTCATTCCCTGTTCCCCTAATCTCCCTTGTCTTTGTCTTAACCTCTAAGGTTTTATCTTTTCTTCTTCTGATTCTCGTTCCCACCCCAACACAGTGGGCGGAGTAAATGAGCAGCTGTGTGGTGCCTATTGCCAGCTGGGCTTAAACCATGACTTTTCTGTAGACCAAAACTGTCTACTGCAGGTGTTTTTGCACAACGTTAACATTATTTAAGTATTTTGTACACTGCAAAGAAAGCAAATGGTATCCTGGACGGCATTAGACAAAGTGTTCCCAGGAGGTGGAAGGAGGTGATTCTTCTCCTCAGGTGAGGCCACACCTGGAGTACTGGGTCCAATTCTGCACTCCCCAATACAAGGAACACATGGACATACTAGAAAGAGTCCAACAAAGCGTCATAAAGATGATTATGGGACTTGAGCATCTCTCCTGGGAGGAGAGCCTGAGAGAGCTGTGACTGTTCAGCCTGGAGAAGAGAAGGCTCATGACACACCTCACAAATGTCTACAAATACCATAGAATCATAGAATGGTTTGGGCTGGAAAGGACCTCAAAGATCACCAAGTTCCAACCCCCCTGCCATGGGCAGGGACACCTCCCACTAGCCCAGGTTGCTCAAAGCCTCATCCAGCCTGGCCTTGAACCCCTCCAGGGATGGGCATCCACAGCTTCTCTGGGCAACCTGGGCCACTGCCTCA
>NW_010143324.1:0-4104 GCF_000699245.1 Pterocles gutturalis
CTTTTCCCGGTGCCCCACAAACAGATGCCGTGTCCCAAGCTCTGCAGAACCCCCAGGAGATTTGGGAGGCCCCCAGGGTTGGGTGACCATAGCTCTGCCATCCTGCCTGCACCCTGCTCCACAGCTGTGACAGAGCCGGAGCCACCTGTGCAGGGACGGGGACCTGGCTGGGGTCTGTCCCCTGGCAAGGGGTCTCCTCCGTCCAGGGGGGTGAGACAGCCCGGAGCTGCTCCTCGTAGTGCAGAGAGGTGCTTGGGCAGCTTCCCACAGCACCTGAGCAGCGCCTTCCCCTTTGCACGGGGGTGTGGGGACCAACACGGCCCTGCTCTGGGCATTGTGTCTGCCTGAACCCACCTCTGCAGCTGGCAGGGGAGCGGGGCTGCGGGTGCCCCCAGCTGCTGCCCCTGGTTTAGGGGGTCCCATCACACCCGTGCTCTCCCAAAACTAGCTGCCCTGGGCGAACGCGGCCCCAGCAGCTGTGGCGCTTGCATAAGCGTCAACAGAGCCCGTCCTCCCCGGTGATGGTGAGTCATGCAGCCGCCGCGAGGCTCGGATGTTTTCCTCTTTGTGTAACGCTCCAGCAAACCGTCTCCAATGCCCTGATGGGCCCTGGCCGAGGAGATTCCTGGCATGTGGGTTTCCATGCACTGCCCTTCCTCTGGCACAGGGACTTGCACAGCCCCAGGGAGCGACTCCCGGGGGGATGCCGGCACTTGAGGGGCTCCTCTGGCTGGGTCAGAGGGCGGTGGGTTGTTTCAATGCGAGACTTTCCAGCTCATTTGGAAGGGGTTAACTGGATTTCCCACGGGGTGGGTGCAAGCCTGGGAATGAAGCCTCGCAGTGAGGGGGTAAAACTGCGGCACAGCAACTTCTTTTCCCTGGTGAGAAAGAACTGCTTGCACCGGGGGTGTAAGGTACGCGGCTGCAGTTGGACACATCCCAGTGCAGGTTAACAAACCCGGTGCCACGTGCAGGAGATGGTGGCTGTTGTCACGGGGCATCGCTGGGGTCAGGGAGGTGGTGGGCATGGCAGGACACGGGTGATGCTGGACCATACCGGGATTGTCCATGGTTGGGAGGGGACACAGGGCAGTCGAGGTGTGGTGGGGGGTACGGGAGGTGGTGGAGCCATCCTGTTCCCCCACATCTGCAGGCAGCAGCCGGCACAGTCTGGAGGGGAACGCGAGCACGCTGAGCCCCGAGCTGCTCCCAGGCACACGCATGCCCACACACATGCACGGGCTCCTGTGCACTTCCCCTCCTCATCCTTGCCTCTGCGGGGCTCCTCTCTTCCCCAGTCATCCTTGGCTGTCACGGCAAGTACCGGGAATGTCTTATTTTTGGTGCCATTTGAAAGAATGTACAAACATCCAACAAGACATACATGTCTTTCCCTTAGGACTTGTTAGCCGTTTCCCCCTGGCAATAAACTCCAGTTTTGAGCATTTTGAATTATGAGCAATGCTTCTGGCTGTGAATCCATCTTTCCAGCCCTTTCGGAGGGAAAACACTTGTCTAGAGCGAAAGGCCCGAGTAGAGGGAGGTTTGTGCACACGGAGCGGCAGCTTTGCGATAACCCGAGACATCCCCGACCGTGCTGCTGCTCCTCCTCATGTTGTGTCTGCTGGCGGAGACGAGCCAGGACCACAGGGCCCATCCTGGCTGCGAGCTCAGCGCAGCATGTTGGTGCAAGCCAGGAGAGGGCTGAAGACTCTTCATTGTGTACCCTTGGCTTGAAACCACCCTCCCATTTACGGGGCAGCAAGTCCCAGCACCTGGGCACGGATTGCGTAGAGCTGACGTGGATGATGCAGGCACGGAGTTTGTCGGGACATTCCCATCGGTCTCTGCGGCTGGTCTGAGCTCACCCTTTGGAGATCCCACCCCTGGGGGACACTGGGAGAGCCATGGTCTGATCCACCCCCGGGGAGCACCAGCAGAGCCATCGTCTCGCAGGACACATCTGAGGGAAGCAGACGAGTGCCCTGATCGCGGCTCCTGAGGACGTGCCAGGTCACGGCTGCTCTTCACAGGGAAACCATCTCAGAGAGGAAGGCCATCACCCCCAGTGCTCCTCGGGAAGGGGGACAGGGCATGCAGGCGCTGTCCCCAGGATGCCAGCACACCCACCCTGCCAGCTCCTGCGCCAGCTCGCCAGCTCGAGCAGCAGCGGTGGCATCAGCCCGACACGCCATTGCCTAGCAACTGCCGGCGTTGCAGATGAATCCTCTCGCTGGTGTCACTGCAGACCTGGTGTCGATGTCCCCGTCCTCTGGCAGGGCCCTCGGGGTGTTGCTGGAGGTGCAGGAGATGTGTCCCCCTCCAGGCTCATCTCTGGGGGCTGCACGTGGGAGCACGGGGGGGCTGCGGATGAGTTACATTGGGAGTGGCCCAGGAGCACGCTGGGGCTCTCCACCCCGCTCAGTGCTTTGCTCTGGCATCAGGGAATGATGCCAGCTCCTGGATCCCTGCTCCCTCCACACTCCCGATGTCCCTCGCCTCCCCTGTCCCTATCAGGTGGCTGCACCCCATGCCAATCCGAGCAGCCGCTGTCCCTGCAGCGAGGCTGATCCTCCCCAGGAGGCACCGGTGTGCACGGCTGTGAGGCGGCAGGAGCCACTTGCCCTTGCTGGGGTTGCACATTAGGAAAGGGCTCTGCACGCCGGGGCACGCGAGGGAGGTGATCCTCCTGCAGAAGGACCTGTCGCTGGTGGAGGAGGCGTGACACAGCAGCAGCGCTTCCGAAAACACTTAATTGGAGATATTAAAAAATGATCATCCCTGCAAAGCAATCACTTCCCTGGAAAGCCCCTGCAGTTATGGGATTGCTCCTTCCCGCACCCTTATTAATTTATGGGAGTTATTATAACTTATCAAAAAGACAGAAGCAGCACAGCCGTGGTTATAATTTCTAATTTCGCCATTAATTAACACCGGTGGTGGGTTGCCCAGCTGTGGCACTGCCAGGAGCTGCCACACAGTAAATCCCCACCTAAGACCTGGAGTGACAATGGAGACTAAGGCTTCATTGGTATGAATGAAGTTGTGTTATGTTCAATTGAGTGCAGAAACTAATTTAATCGTGCCCAATGCTTGTCCAGACAGTGCCCAAACTGCTGGACAGAGTCTCGTTCTTTCCAGGTTTCCCCGTGGCCAGAGGATGAGGATGGAGGCTGTCTGAACCGCGGGCATTCCCGAGCTGAGCTGAGCCTCTTCTGGCTGCAGGGGATCAAACAGGGACCTGGGGCTGCCGCTGGCCACTCCAGTGTCCCCAGGTGGTGCGGGGCTGTGGGGACGGTCCTGCTCACAGCCTGGCCGGGGGAAAGCAGCCCTGTCCCCTCTGGTTCCTTCTGGGGGCACGTGGCGTGGGGCAATACAGCTGTCAGGATGGGGACACGGGGCTTGCCAGGCTGCACCGGGGTGGTCGGATCCTTCTGGGAGCAGATGTGCTGCTCCTCTGGCTGACATGTGCCTCCACATCTCACCCGGGGCTCCAGTTGCAGGCAGTGGGATGTGCTGGGACCTTCAGCCGCGGCTGGCAGGCGCAGATGAGGTTCCCTCTGTCCTGTACTCACTGCTGGTGGGGCAGGATGTCCCGGATTACAGAGGCCACCCAGGGTGTTAGCAGATTACAGGCGAGATCCGGGAGAGCGGTTTGGAGCGGGGCACCTTGGAGCCCAAGGAGTGCTGAGCAGGGGAGCCCTGCCTCCGCGCCATCTGCTGTGTCTGCAGCCGGGTGGCAGGTGCGCATTGCCAAACGGAAAAGGTTTTCGTTAAACACCGTTCAGCTCTGCCATCAATTACCCGAAGCCTTGAGAGTGAGCGAAGATTTGTCAGCACAGCAGAGCCGTATGCTTGGGCACAGGTGTGCGGCTTGGCAGCAGCTGGAGCAGTGCTGGCTCCCCCATTTTTCTCATTGTGACGCACTGGGCCAGGCAACACACATCCCCATGGTCTGCTGCTTCTGCTCTGCAAACCTCGCAGGAACCACCCTGAGATGTGCCAGGAAAGAGCCAAAACCGAAGGCTAAACTGCTAGAGAGGATGCTGCTGCACGCCCAGCCCAGCGCAGCGGGACTGTGTCCCGGGGTGTCCCCGCTGCCTG
>NW_010143324.1:4144-4373 GCF_000699245.1 Pterocles gutturalis
CTCCGGTTTGCTGGGCTCATGCTCAGCCCGCGAGGCTGGTCCCACAGCTGGGGACAGGGCAGATGGTGTGAGGTGATGGGGCGAAGGGACCTGCTCGTGCTGTCTGCTCTTGGAGCTGCAGGACCTGCATCCTGTGCCCACACACGGTGCTCCCGGACACGCACACGTCTGTGCCCACACACGCACTTGCAGAGGCCCATCGGTGTGCAGACACTGACACGCGTGGGTG
>NW_010143325.1:0-21234 GCF_000699245.1 Pterocles gutturalis
AGTGCCGTGTCTGCCTCGATTCCACACCGCGGTTAGCCCCGGTTAGCCCCGGCACAGCCGCAGTCCCTGACCCATGGGGGATGTCACCTTCCCACTGCAGACGGTCCTGGCAGCACGTGCCCGCTGCCTGCCCCTGGAAAACGCGCCCTTCCTTCCAGGAGGATCTGAAATTCTTTCTTTAAAACGTGACAAGTCTGAGTTGCAGGAGTGGGTGGGTGAACTGTCGGTATATCAATGGTTTGTTTTTTTTCATGAAGCTTTTTGAATTTTAGTGAGTTTGTTTTTATAGGGAGCTCAAATTTTGAAATAGGTTTGTGTGGTCATTTTCATGTTATGCTTTAGTTTTCATTTACTAAGTACAGGAGATCCATGATATAATAATACTATAATAATACCTGTAATTTAAAAAAAATGATAAATAATATTATTTTGGTTAGTTTGCTGTGACTATAAGAAATTCCACTTAAAATCACAATCAAAATTATGTTTTAACGAGCCTCCTTTCTGCATAAGTCATGTAATGGTCACACAATCTTAGGTGTCACAGCATCCAGATGTATTTTGGGCAGGGGTTTGCATTTCTTGTGTTCACTGATGCTTCCACATACAATTAATAAAAAAATAATGTTCTTAGAATAATCAATCAATCCGTTGAATTGCCGATTGTTCCTACTTCCATTAACTTTAATGCTTTGCCTCCTTCTAAATACTTTACCTGGGAACATACAGTAGAACATTTTATCTACCTGTTCTGCAGAAGGATATGTCAAGGTACAAGGTGATTTGTTGGAGTTTACACAGCAAATTATTAGTTAGACTGGGAACAACAGGAAATAGAGCTTATTACTGCCTGTACCTAGAGGCGTCTAGGTGCTCTAGGAGCTTGTTACTTACACAGTGCAACAGCATGCTGATCCCTTGCACTAAACCTCAATTTTGAATCAGAAAGCCAGTGCAGAAGCAGACTTTATATTTTTTCTTCTTTCACATGAGCTTTTTTGTAGTTTAAGAATCTGACGGGGAGTAATCTTTTTAAAACTTTGAATTTTGAGCAATCCCAGTCTATTCAGTCATGTTGAAAATGTAAATTTAAAAACTTGTGTCATCCAAAGAAGATGCTGTGTTGATTTCTTTTCTAGTTTTTTTAATGTAAAATTTTGGATGACTACTTTAGTGAGTATCTCTATTTTGCTGAAAATTGTAAGCAGGAAAGACATTTGTCATTAGGAGATGTAGGTTAATTTGGTGTATGTATGGGTGTAGTAATTTTTTCAATGTATGTTTATAGGTACTTTTTGTTTATGAAGGTGTAGGATATTAAAGCATTTTAAAGGTCACCCATAAATTTTAATTTTTCAGAATGTGTCTCTGTGAACTGACATTCAGATAGTAGATCTGAAGAATGAAAAATGTATTTTTTTCTTTTTAATTTTAGTTTTCCTCAGAAGAGGGTTCTGGGTCATATGACAGGTTCATGAGAAAAGAAAGGGAATTTTCCATAGTTAAGTTTACTTTTGCAGTCAGGAATGAAATATATATGCATTTTAGGAAGGAGCTTGTAGCTCATTCTGTTTTTTTTTTTCTGACCAGATACATCAAGGAGAGTCATTTTCACAGGATTAAATGTCATTAATTGTGTTCAGGACAAAAGAGGTTTATGGTTAAATAAATTCTGTGCAACTAGTTGAAAATTTAGAGGACAGTTAATTTATGAATGACATTTAAATCGACAACAAGAAGCTATAAAGTAAAGAATAGAAACAGAAGAGTCTCAGGAACAAAAAATGCTTTAAAACTATAAATACGGCCACTAATTCATAAAGGAAATACTTCAAATAACATCAGACACTTATGTTTTAAATTTCTTAATTTTCATGCATATTGAATTCATTGTAACTGTGAAAACATCATTAAAATAATTAAACATTAAATACCACTGCAGGTTGGATTTTAAAGTTAATTGCACAAGATGGCTGTCAAGTCTGCTTCTTTTGCTATTTTTCCCTTCTTCACTGCTTTTCCTCCTTCTCTTCCTCCCTGCTGCCAGTGTAGTAATGTAGACTTCTCAACGACTGGTGGCCCTCCGAAGCCCTGCTCCTTGGAGCATCATACCACGGTGCCAAGCACAGTAATTCGAGGGGCTTCCTAAAGTGTAAAATTCCAGTGTCGGTACCAAGGTTGCTTTGCTGTAATCACTCGGGTTAGGATGATCTCAAGATCAAGTTAAATGGCTAACTTAGCTCAATAGGGTTGCTCCTTCCATTATGGGGTGGAGAAGAAATCCCTTATCTGGACAAACTTTCGAGATGCTATGTGAATGTGAAAAAGGAAGAAGGTCTGTGTGATTAGCCAGTTTGCATGACAGATGTCAAACAAGACGGCATTCATTATAGGGAGGTTTCATGATTTTCCTCTGGCTTTCCCTTTTTTTTTTTCTTTTTTTTTTTTTTTTTTTTTTTTTTTCCCCTAACTTTGGTGGAACTTCTAGAAGCAGTTGCTAAAAACCTGGCTCAGGGCAGTGAAGTCTGGATTAAAAGAGGTTTGAAAGGCTCAGAAGCTAGTAAAGGGGAAGTAAATCTTAGATTATTAGCTCTGTCCAAGAGAAAAGAGAGTTGATTTGGGTGTGTATATTTTACTGTCTGGGAGCAGTGAGTTGTGTGTGAAGTTGGGAACATTCTTCTAACACAGTTGTTAATCTTTTCGCTCCACATTTTTGTTTGCAAATAGATTACTTTCTTACACTCTCCCCTTGCCAAACTCTCTTTTCAGAGTTCTTTCCTTTTCTGAAGTATATTGTGCTTTTTAAATTTTAAATAAATATATTTCTTTTGCTGTTTCTTAGAAACCTCATTATTGGTGTGTGACTTTTGTTCTAGTTTTTTTCAAGGTCGGTGGGAGATGTGCACTTCAGACTTGGCTTTTGTGGGGGATTCTGACTGAGAAAGGACTGATTGTAGTCTCACATGTGTTTATCAATAATAGCGTTTTGGATGTTTTTAGCTATCCTGAGGACCAGAGCTTTTGCCTTCATGCCCCATGACTCCTGTGTTTTACATCCCTCTTGCCCCCATGCCCCTCCTGAAGTCAAAAAAGTGATTTAAAATTATAGAGACGTCGGAGTAATTTTAACATTAGTTTCCTCACCACTTCTTATGGTGTTTGGGACATTTTAAACTACTTTTATTTTTTTTTAAATCTAAGAAACAGAGTTGAAATGAGGAGAATTTGCTATGATACGGTGTGAAAGCTTAGCTGAAGCACATTCAACCATTAAGTGTTCTTTTCCCTCAGAGAAATCTTGCACTTTTTAACAGTAACTGCCTATCTCCAGAGCAGAAGGGAAATTTTTATGTTTTCCAGTGTTGTTCCATAAAGGCATCTTCACTAAAGGAATCTCTGTGGCTTTAAGTGGGCTTTTAATCATTTCCCCTCTGAAAAAATACACATGGAGTTGAACCCCTTTTGTTCCTTAGAGAGTGACCAGGAAAACTAAATGCAAAAATGAATAGAACTCTGATTGAGAAACTCAGTGTGTCCATCAAGACATTAGGAACAAAAAAGTTTTCTGATATTGGTTTGCCTCAAATGTTGTGCACAAATAAGTATATTCTATATTATTTTCAGTTATTTGACAACTGATAATTTTAAACATTTATGTCTTGAACATATTGTTTATATATTTGTCCCAATCTTCATGTTATATTAACCTTAATTACTATAAATATTCTCATAAAGGATTAACTTGAGCAAGTGAAAGATAAGTATGAAATATTTATCTTAAATCTAGAATTTTATTTTAAGTTTTAGTCAGTTGTCTTGCCTTATCCTTCACAAGCCATCTTCTGAGAAGATGCCATAGGATTTCAATTTTTTTCTTCAAAATAGAAAAAAAAGAAATTTGCACACATTGGAATCCAGTAATTACAAACTCCATGTCTTTAGAAATGAAATATAATTAAAATATTTACAGAGTATATATTTTTTGCTTGTGAATTACATTGGCCTAAAATGCCAAACCATTTTCAACCTTTTTTGATGAAGTGACTAACAAAGAAATGGTGGATTTGCTTAGAAGATTATTGTCGAAGTGCCTTGTGTCTGGGAGATAGCAAGTATATGTACTTCAGCATCAGTTTTCCATTGCATGATTAATGCCATTGAAAATGATGCCAGACATCTTTGAGAGGATGACAACACTCCAGTGTCCCTGATTTAAAAGTGTGAAAACATCTCCTAGTCAAGACAACTTGTATTTTATTATTCTGACATCTGCAGTTTCTGTACGGATTACCTTAAATTTGTTATGCCATGTTAGAAGATGTGTTTTATGAGGCTGGCCTCAGCTCCTGGCCTTAGTGTCAAGAACCCTGCTACGTGATGCAACATGTCTTGTTAGGTTTAATTGACCAAAGCTGATTTGTTAGAACAATTAATTTGTGCTGTAATTCATACCCAGGACAAGTTGCTACCTGAATCTCTTGACCTTGACTTGTCTGGGTCATGAAATGGCTGCAAACTGCTTCACCTCTCCATTGTTCAGCAGCCATGCCACTTCCTCCGGTTCCTCGTGGTAATTGCTGAGAAGAAGAACTTGACTACGAATTCACGCTACAGCAGGTTTTGTGATGTCCCTCTGGAGCGGCTGTGTTGTCCCTTGGATGTGCTCCTGATGTCACCACCTTTTGTCTGCTGACAGTGCTGAGGATAAATTGACAGCGCTCCATAATGGATGAGGTGGTGGGAGCATTTCTAGGGACTGGAGGGAAACTCCATCCTCTCTCAGGCCGCAATGCATTTGTCTTCTGTTAGGGTGCATGGGTTTCCTGTGTTTTTCAAAAGCAAATGCCATCAGGCTTAGTTGGTCCTGTTTCATTGTGAGCACTGTTTGAGTGGGATGTGCTGGGAAGAAGATTCCACGTTGAAAATGTTTTGTGATTAAAATGTGATGTGTACGCACACCACTTCAAATTTTAGGAAAAAGGAGTGATCAAAATAATTTCTTGACATGAAGTGGAGGAACATTTCATGTCCGTGTCATAAGTGGCTATTTGATTTCTTCAGTACCAAAACATAATTTTCTTAAAGACCCAAATTGTATTCAAGAGCAACCATGGTCTCTAAAGCAAAGACTTTAAATGCTGTGCTTGGTGCAGTATCTAAACTTAACAAAAGGGGGGAAAGAACAATTTTTGCCTTCTGCTCCCCCCCCCACCTTTTTTTTTGTGTGTGCGTGTGTGTGTGTGTGTGAGTGAGTGTGTGAGTGTGAGTGTGTGTGAGCGTGTGTGAAACACTGTTTCTAGGGAAAACTACTTGTCCTTAAGAGTTATTCTTGATGAGGAGGCAAGTCATTGGCCCCATATCCTGACAGGCTGCTTACTGACTGTGTCCGTGATGCTAATGTCAGCTTCTTGTAGGCTTTGGGCTTGTCATGATTACCTACAGTTTGACTATTAGGACAGTTTAGCTTTTTGAGATGGCTATTATATCTAATAATCTGCTCTATTGTGCTGTGGTTTTAGGAAACAATGCTTTTTGAAATCAGTCACTGGATCTGTTGAAAAACTGATGGCATGATACAGCCTTGCTGGGTTAAAAAAATTCATATGCTAGTGCTGGTATGCTCTTAATTTGAGGCCTTAGCCTGAAAACTTTGCTCATGTGAGTAGATTTATTTGACCAAATTGACTTCATTTAAAACGTATTTTCCTTCACAGCACAATGCACTGCATATGATCAGGTCTGTATTTTTGCATTCCACCTGATTTCTCTGTCACTCATTCAATTTTTTTTTTTAAAATAAAAAACATAAGATTGTATGTGTACATACGGTGTTCCTGTGCACTTGTAAATGACCAAACCTTTTCTTTAAGTGTGAAACTCCACAATCTAGGTGTGATTTTTAATTGCAGTTGTATAGTTCCGCTGAAGGTAGAGGGCGGGAATGCTGACACAAAGAGCTTGAATGCTATCACTGTGATGACGATTTTAAGTATGACTCAATGTTTCAATGTGAGGACTTCAAAACCCTTGTCTCAGTCCCCAGCCCTGCTGCGGCTCCCCAGGTGATGGCAGGCAGGTTGCTTAGTCCCTCTATGCCTCTGGTCCCGGGGAGACAGAGAGCACCATTTGATTCAGTGCTGCCACAGTGGGGGTTGCAAAATACTGAGATATATACTGTCTGAAAAGTTGTTACCCTTACTGTATTTCACTGCAAGCAAAAGCTGTGTGCTGGTGCCCAGCCCCCAGGTGGGCTCTGCATTGTAAACAAACTCCTTATCCGTTTTTCTCATGCCCGGACGGAAGAAACTTGCCCAAGCAGGGAGGGCCAGCACAAAGCATTCCTCCACTGCAAGCCCTGCGGTGGTACCGCTCTGTGGAAGGGGGAGAGAAACCACGCAGCAGAGCCGGCTCGCCATGGGAACCTGGGTCTGCAGTGGGAGCACACCTCAGGTCACCTGTGCTCCTGTCTGCCCGGGCCCTGCACAGGGCCGGCCCTGGAGGATGGAGTGACGCTTGCAGGGGCTTCGCTGTGCTCAGAGATCTGTCTGAGTTTTCTTGCCCTGTGACAGGGAGGGGAAAAAAATGCTTTAGACAGAAAGGTAACAGAAACGATCATCATGGGTACTTAGTATGTATGTTCATCCACCATGGAGGAGGCATTTACAATGCATGCAGGGTGGTCTTTGGGCTCAGTCGGGTTCTCCCTCTCTCCACTCTGAGCCTGGGTTTCTCAAGTCAAGTGGGCCAGTACCTTAGACCAGAGCACACCAGCAGGGGAGGAGGGTGGGTGGTCAGGAGTTTGGTCTGAGGCATGAAAGAAAGCCCAAGCCAACATAATGGCGTGCTGGTGTTTCTGCCATCCTGTTTCGTCTTGCAGACTTGGGCAGGGTTGTGAGGCAGCTGGGAGGAAGACTGTCATCTTGTAAGGGGTAAGTCCAAGGTCTTGTCTTGGAGGGCCTGCCTTTGCCTGAAGCCCTTGCTGATTGTCCTGAGACTCTCCTAAATACTTAATTAGTAACTTGTGCTTTTTGGACCAGTGTGCCATCTGCTTTTACTCCTTGAGTCATTGCTTTCCTCATTCCTTCCTTTATGATGATATATCAGGGTAATGAGCCAGCTATAGCATCAACACCTACAAAATTACTGTGTCTACTTCTCAGAGTGGGAAGTGACATTAATTTATAAAATGAAAAAAAGTCTATCCATGCACTTTCCCCAGGCAATACTGAAACAGTGCAGTTTACAGCTAACTGAGGGTTAACATCAAAAGATATTCCATTGTTTATCTTCCAGTTAAAGAGTAACCAGCTTGTGCAGAAAGGAGAATTGGAAAATTGACTGAGCTGTCTAGATTCAGACACATAATTTAAAGTAATCTGTATCAAGTTGTGGTTTTACCATATGTATGTAGGTGAGTTTGCTGCCTGCAGTTCAGTCATCTAGGAGCAGTGGACTTCTTTGGTTTTATTAAACCTGAGGGTTTATTTTTTTCAAAAAGCTGTCTGTAATTACTTTAACTGGCTTAATTGTTGCCTGTTTGTTTTTTGCTTTTTATTTTTTTTTATTTTTTTTTTTTTTCAGTTTAGGAAACAGATAACCACATTGTTACATAGTCTGTAAGAATTGTTTCTTCATTTTAACTACAGAGAGGAGTACTGGTGTATTTTAAAACATTTGCCTAATCTTGTATGGTCATACACAAATGCAGTGTGTGTATATAGTCCTCCCTGGCCTTTCACATGTTTTTTTCGCTATGTTGCTGCTATAACTTGAATATTCCAGGACAAGAATTACAGTTGTCCTGTAATGATTTCTGTTCTACTTGCAGCCTCCAAATAAAGGAAAAGCTGCTTATAGTAAAATGGGGATCACTGGTCTTTCAGTAATTAAATAGACTTGTTATACTCCATTAATCCTTTTTGGAACATTTGGAATGACTTCTTAGCACTCACAAACACAGCATTAGGGCCAGCAATTAATCTGTTGTTTGTCCTCCGACATCTGTGTGATGTAAAGCATGTGAGTTTGAAGATGTATTTCAGGTTTATGACTACGATCATTGGAGAGTCAAATAATGGTATTGATCGTTCAGTAGTGTGAACCAAGACCTAGAATGAAGTTGCAACAATTGTTAGAAGGACTCACACCACTGATTGTGTCCAACTGAAAGGACTTACAGTATAATGGTGCTCAACACTCTCTAGTTTTGGGTGCTGCATGAGAAAAAAAGTGTGAATTATTTGAGGGTAGCCAGAAACTTTCCAGATTTCTGTTTAGCCTTCCTTGTAAGTAGGACAAGAAGTAACGGCTTAACATTTCAACAGGAAGATTGTGTTCAAGAAAAAAACACAGTAAGTTTCTAACAATGAGGGCAGTACAGATTGGAAGAGAATTGTTTTTATCAAGGACAGGCTTAGGAAGTATCTACCAAAACACCACACTTAATCTTGATCAAGTTGTCCAGCAGAGAGGTGCTTCAGGTGATCTCTTGATGTTCTTTGTAATCTCAGGGCACAATGATGTTAATGCATCCATCAAATTTGCTCCTTTTCTGAACTTTTACTTCACAGATAATGAGGAGATAAAATCACCTAAACTTTTCTCTCAGACTTTTGCAGTTTTGTAATTGCTTTCCTAGACATTGTCTGCTTAGATTTCTTTGATCAGAAGGGCATACTAATTTCTCTTGGTACTGTGCTGGAGTCCTGTGCTGTTCTCCTGCACTGTTCAGCAGTAATTAACATGAAGCATGGTGCAGAGCATTAGCTTCTGAGCCTATGTTAAATCAGCAGAAGAGTCTCATGTTCCTGCAGTATATAATCTTAGAACATGTTATCCTACTGCAGCAAGATAAAAGTGTTTTTGAGTACTGTCTAGCCAGTTTGACCTTTTCAGAATTCAAGCCATATTAATGGTGACTTGGGCTTGCTAATGCATTTCACAGTAGAATGAGCATTGACACAACACTACCTATTCCATCTGGTGAGGAACCTATGAAGAGGGCCATACACAGACTTTTTTTTCTTATCTCACTATACCATGTTATGGTATAGTGAGATATTCTATTTTCCCTGTGCTCATGGCACTTCTCTTGTCATTGATAGGCACCCTGCATCTGAGACCGACAGACACAGTTAGGAAGAGACACTATAAAGTAACAATATTAGATCACGTAGGTATGACCACTGAATACTAATAAATTATAGGTTGTGTTTTGAGAAGCAGTGATTAACAACAGTTTTATTGTAGCAAATATATGTACGAAGTCCTCAGCTTTCATTGTAATGCTCGGGAAACAGGTGTCAAAACACACAGAGCAGAATTTAATGGTTAATCTACACATTGCACATAAGTTGCAAAAAAGCTTCACAGTTTTTAAGTTTGATTCTGATGAAGTTTGCCTATATGGTAGAACACAGTGATACACAAAGATATCATGATGAGGTCTGAGCAACCCCGTGTGGGTCCTGAAAGCAGCAAAACTACATTCATATAACATATTCATATGGTGTTATGTACAGTGCTCCTGTGGGTTCCTCACAGGATGATGTGGACCTCCTCAGAAAAATATGCCCCTTGGAGGAACCATAGCGGGCTCATTTAACTTCTCTCAGTTATATGTGTGTTTTATTTTCTAATAATAACATATGCTTATGGTCTGACTATGCCCGTTGATGTCGTGTTTGATATGTAGTTTCCAGTCTGAGTGAATTATGTTTCACATGTATCCTAGTTACTACATATATTAATGACAAGAATGCTGTACTTTGGTTCTCAAGGCTGCTTTCTGTATTGCTGATAGCACACTATTTATTTAAAAGTGTCATATAGGATCATTTAAGTTGGAAAAGACCCTTAAGATCATTGAGTCCAACTGTAAACCTAACACTACCAAGTCCACCACTAAACCATGTCCCTAAGCACTAGGTCTGCGCATCTTTTAAATACTCCCAGGGACTGCCACTCCACCACTTCCCTGGGCAGCCTGTTCCAGGGCTTGATAACCCTTTTGGTGAAGAAATTTTTCCTGATGTCCAATCTAAATCTCTATTGGTGCAACTTGAGGCTGTTTCCTCTTGTCCTATTGCTTGTTACTTGGGAGAAGAGACTGGCACCCACCTCGCTACACTGTCCTTTCGGGTAGCTGTAGAGTCTCTCCTCAGGGTTCTCCTCTCCAGACTAAACAGCCCCAGTTCCCTCAGGTGCTCCTCATAAGACTTGTGCTCTAGACCCTTCTCCAGCTTTGTTGCTCTTCTTTGGATGCACTCCAGCATCTCAATGTCTATCCTGTAGTGAGGGGCCCAAAATTGAACCTGGGGGGATGTGGGGAGTGGGTGAGGTGAGAGAAGACAAGGCATATGGGGCCAAGGACGAGTGGGCGTGGGGTGCAGTGGAGAGTGCCCAAGAGTGGTTGTGAGGAGGATGCAGTGAAGAATGCTATCTTAGTTGCCAGTGTTTCTGGTTTTGATACCCCTTTGCTGCGCAGGTCTGTTGACTTCTGAATAGTAGTCGCTCTTCTTCCGTCTCCATGGTAACCCAAAGTTACTGTATACAAAATGTTTGCAGCTCCAGGTTTTGATGTTGTTAGAGGGCAATATGCACATCCAATGTTGTGTTCCATTTAGGAAAAAATAAAAAAATAAAGAAAGGAGAAAAGAATCTTGACTTTTTCCCCCCCTTTCCTCAGTTTTGTAAATGCAAGGGACTTGTATTCTATATATTCTTGTATTTCATATATTAATGTGGATCAGGTCTGATCTCTTTGAACCTTGTTTAACTCAAGAGGATTTATTTACAATAATTTAAAGTCCTAATACAGAATTCATGTTACAAGGACAATGCTCAGATTCATACTGCTTCTGAAAAAGGTGTTTGGCTTGTTCAGGATCTATTCTGGTCTATTGGGTTCCCAGGCAACAAAACTAGAACACATATGACTGAAGAACTGCAGACTCTCTAGACTGTAGACCTAATCCTGCAAATCCCTATTTACATAAATTCCAGTGATTTCAAAGGGTCTGCACATGAGAATGTAGGTTTTACAGGATCAGGCCATTCTTCCTAGAGACCAACATCTGTTGCACCAACTGTGATAATCTCATGACTGTTAAAGAAAACTCTGAGGAAACATTTTATCTGGGCTAAAAGAAAACAGCAAAAAAGTAACACTGTTGTCTGTTTCTATAAAATGGATTATTACTAAAAGCAACTCTCTGTACAAACTGTGTCTCTCCTCTGTTCCCTTCCTGAATATTTTCACTTGAGAGAAAATGCTACATGAGGCTGTGTGCTGTACCATTCTTCACATATGTTGCATAAAGTTTGTGTGCCTGACTGAAGATATTGAGATATTTTTAGATACAGAGGCCTCTGGCACACAGGTTAATGACTGTCAGTGTCTTGCTTTTGGAATTTTTGCAAACTGAGAAAGAAATCTCTTCAATAAATTTTGAGGTATTGTGGGTCTTGCAGTTCAAGTGTATGGTATGTTTTGCCTCTTGCTGAATTAGCTAGAATAGTACATTCAAAGAGTTTCCTTGGCATACACTGTGGAATAGTGGATGGTCAATTGGTAGGACTGCAAGGAAGGAAGAAATCTGAGGAAAAGCAGATGGCAGTTGTGTTGGGAAGAGTAGAGTCCACTTCCTTTGCTCTCTCTCATCTAAGAACAGAGAACACCTGCATAGCTGTGGTAGCACTTGCTGCAGCTGGAGTTGAATATCTTTTGTGACTTCTACTTGGAGGTCTGGTGTGGAAGCGACAGGAGGCTGCTGCTTTACCTTGGTTGACTCCCAGTTCCTGTGGTCCTGGTTCTGTAACATCCAGGAGTGCATGGAGTCATAGTACTGGGATCATTTGACACGCAGTCTGGAGATTTCACGTGTATGTTTGCTGCATGCCTTGGGCTGCGCAGCTGGAGGTAGAAATTAGATGTTATTCACTGTCCCTTGCAGCACAAATGTTATAATAAAACAGGTGTAAAAGGTCTAAGAGAAAGAGCTTGGCAGCTCAGTTTGGCCATTGACTTGGGGGAGGAAGATGTCCTTGAAGTCCAAAAGTGATGGGAGTATCCATCAATGATGCAGTGCATGCACAATAGTTCTAGCATGTTTTGGATTCCCTGCACTTAAAATTTACAGTCTGTCTGCACATGATAAGGACAGTAGTCTGGGATTTCCATGAGCCATATAATGGGCAATAATCTACTGCTACTCATGTCATGAGACCAATGGAAAAAAATGGAAAAAAGGGGTAAGATGGCTAATATGCTGACAGTGCTATCTTGCTGTCAGAAGCTGCAGAGTTGGTGAACAAACACATGCTATTCCTCTAGACTACAGATTATTTTTGAAACTTTTCCTAATAATTTTGAATATTTCAGGTTATTACCCTTTATCCTCCCTGAAATTAGTAAAATAATGTTCAAAGCTTAGTAGACAAGGCTGGGGTGAGGGGCTGTATTTTGACCAGTATGCAAAAGCTAGACTATAAATGAAGCCTGTGGGCAGTTCAACTTGAGAATGTAACATGTTTGAAGATTATACTTTTATTCACAAGCTGTAACTTTACAGTATCTTTTCTTCTCAGTATCTTGTCTGGTTATTACAAGTCAAGTCCTTAAATGTGCAAGATTTATAATGAAGTAGACTTTTCCTTAGGGGAACAAATGCTTTCCTATAGGTTTTTCTTCTATGTCACCTGTATCTCCACACTGTAGTTACCCCGATTCCTCCTTCCCTGCCATAGGTCCACATTTTCCCTTATGTTTTAGGGTGTGAAGTCATTGGATTACACTTTTAATAGTTTATAGTGAGATTTTGTGTTCCATTTTGCATAAAAGTAATTGCTTTTGCGAAGTGGACAATACTTAGTGTGTGTTTTCTAGATTTTATATTGAGCTCTAGGGAAGATCAGACCTATGCTACATATAGTCGACTATATTATGCTTAAAAAAGCAGAATGGAGAGGATTTTCAACTGAAATGACATGAGCTGGCAATGTGCGCTTGCAGCCCAGAAAGCCCTATGTGTCCTGGGCTGCATCAAAAGAAGTGTGGTCAGCAGGTCGAGAGAGGTGATTCTGCCCCTCTACTCTGCTCTCATGAGGCCCCACCTGGAGTACTGTGTCCAGCTCTGGGGCCCCCAATGCAAGAAGGGCATAGAGCTGTTGGAGCAGGTCCAGAGGAGGGCCATGAGGATGGTCAGAGGGCTGGAGCACCTCCCCTATGAGGACAGGCTGAGAGAGCTGGGGTTGTTCAGCCTGGAGAAGAGAAGGCTCCAGGGAGACCTTAGAGCTGCCTACCAGCACCTAAAGGGGGCCTACAGGGGAGATGGGGAGGGACTCTTCTTCAGGGAGTGCAGAGACAGGACAAGGCATAACGGTTTTAAACTGAAAGAGGGTAGATTTAGATTAGATATTAGGAGGAAACTTTTCACTGTGAGGGTGGTGAGGCACTGGAAGAGGTTGCCCAGGGAAGCTGTGGATGCCCCATCCCTGGAGGTGTTCAAGGCCAGGCTGGATGAGGCTTTGAGCAACCTGGTCTAGTGGAGGGTGTTCCTGCCCATGGCAGCGGGGTTAAATCCAGATATTGTGACAAACATTTGTAGTCCTTTTAAATTCTACTGGACTTTTTTTTTGTCATTGTTGTGATTTGGGGATTTTTTTTTTTTTTTTATATCTTAGAAAAATCCTTGCCAGGATTTGCAAATATCCTGATTGTGGAAGCATGGGAAGAAAGTGAAACTCATTCTAAACAAGAAGGAAATAATTAGTTATGTTTGAAGAATAGTTCTTTTTTTTTTTCTTTTTCTTTTTTTTTATTTTTTAATTTTTTTTAGAAGACTACTTGTAACTAGTGATTCCTTGTCACATTCTTTACAGTTTTCTATATTGCAGTCTTGTATCTCAGGAGAAGTTATGTTCTTCTTCGTCAGAACCAATGTACCTCATTAAGATAACAGGATGTCCTGTCGTTCTGCTATGTTATGGGGCTCTTGCTGATGGTGAACACCTTTGGAATGCAAAAGGTTTTGCATTATTTACCTCTTAAAATAACAAGCTGTCTCCTGGCTACCTAAGTGAAATAACAGTCGTGTGTATAGGCATGGTACTTTGTCTTGCTGCTTCTAGAAATGCTTTTACACAGATTTGAAGCTCAGTGTCTGAGAGGAGAAGGAATGCACATTTTCGGCATCAGTGTGCCTCAGTTCAGCACCAAGCACAGCAGGATCCTCATCTCTGTTGAGATCATGGTGTATGGTGGTATTTCAAACACCGAGTGTGGACCCCCTGTGTTAAAACAATACTCAGCACACTACAGCTGCATTCCAACCTGCAGGCTGTGATTCTCAGCACTTTCTTATTGTTAGATAAAATGAATCATTGATTATCTCTGTTCATTTGTGACAATGTATTCTGAAAGTGCATTCTAGAGGTCTTTTGGTATGAATAAGACAATATTTTTTCACAAGCCTGAAAAGATAGGTATGTTCTATATCATATTCTGTAGAACAACTATTGCATTTATGTGTGTTACCTCTGGCACTAAAACTCAGTGGAGAAAAACTGAGCTCATGCTTGTAAATGCTTAGATTTTTAACCTTTTGTTTTTCCCATGATAGTTGTCAAAATACTTGTCAATAGAGGAAATACTGGAAAGCAGCTAAGGTTTTATTTTAGATAAACAGATTTATGTTAATCTTAGTGAACACTCAAATTTCTTAATCTTTATAGTTGTTACAAAAGCTTAATACACCAAGCCAGATAGCAGGAGACATTGTAGATAGCGCCAGTAATGCTTTCAACTTTACTAAGAGAGAAATGAAATAAATTTTGATTAAATTTTACTTGTTTGAAAGAAAACAAACAAACTACAGCATATGTATAAACTCAAAGGATGAGTTCACTTTACTGACTTGTGCTGGGATTGCCTGGCACTCTCTGAAAGTTCAGTAGGTGATGCTTGTTCTTTCTTGTGATGCTGTCATTGCTATTGATACAAATAGGATAATCTGTAAAAGTCTCTAACCCTAAGAAATTCTAGAACCACAACACATGTTGCTATGAATTCTCTTTAGATCACTCATTCATTTTAATTTTATTAATAAACAATATCTGTTTCTGCTTTTCTGAATTTCAAAACTCTTCAGATACAGCTATGAGTTTTTGGGTTTGACTGGCAGCGTTCATAAATGCATAGGCTCCAGAAGCAAAAAAATCTAAAAGAGTGTTTTTCAATCTGTAGCGTGCACGCTACCTATTTAAGCAATCTGCTGTCTGTTCATGGAATCATATTGATTAGTGTGTTTAATAGCCTTTTAAATTAAATATTTAGTTGCAAAAGTACATGGTAGCTTCTGAGAAATAGCGAAGATTGTTAGTATAGTGTTCATTGATAAAAAATGTTTGGGTGGCATGGGCAGTTCCTTTGCAAGTAGTTTAACCTCTCTGTAGAAGAAGTGAAAAAAAATATACAATTCAAGAGTACATTTCTATCAGAACACTTGAGAGGTTCATCTTAGAAACTGCAGAAGTATGACTCTGGCACAGCTTTAATCCAGGTAATGACATCAAAATGAAAGTGTCTTACAGACTTTATGAGTTGAAAATGCTTTTTTTGCTACACAAAGTAAATATTTGAACGTGCATGGTAGGCAGTGTTCTTACACATTTTTTGAAAGTGAGAAATCAGAGGCATCTAAGCAAGTCCAGATTTTTAAGAAGCCTCTGCTTTATGATGTGAATGCATTTGTTCATGTGGATGAAATGAACTTTTGGCCTGCAGCAAATTAGTGTAAGCCATAAGTACCTTGATGCGCTCTCTGGCATGATTGTCATTATTGCTGTGGTTGGCTTTCCTTTTGGAATTTTTAAATTTTTTTGTCTCCTTTACCTATATTGTCAAAACATGATCATTTGTAGTGTGTATGCTCACTAATAGCAGTTTATGTCTGCGTGGTTTACAGAGAGAGTTGGAAGCCAACAGCTATAATTACATCCATGTTCCTAGCTTAGCAGCAAGCTAGGAAAGTGAAGTTCAAGTATGCCATTGATGCAGTACATGCAATAAGAATTACAGGGTAAAGTCACTGCTATACATTCTTTTGGTTTCATGATAATTGTTACTTAAATTTGGTTTTGGGGAGGGGTTTACCACTGTCTGTTGTGTTTATGTGACCACATAGAAAGCACTTAAGTTCTGTGTTTTTGTGACTTTCTTCTTCTTGTATTTATTTACCACTTCTCCCTTTTAACTCAGCAAAATGGTAAATTACAGATAGTAGCTTTCTACAGTAGCCTGGCAATTTGTGCTGTATGGAACCAGCGCAGGTTGTACCATTAGTGGTGCAAGTACTTAAGCAAGGTTACAGTGTGTACGTCAAAGTTCAACTATGAAGTGTCATAGCCACTATGCTCTACCTGGCTTACTTGCTAATGTTTGTTAAATGTATTTAAATGAGACAGCTGCCTGTAAGGTTGAAATAAGTATAATTGAGACTATTATGAAACAGGTTTTCTCTAACAACGTAAATCTTAACATTTAGGGATTCAACTCAATTGCACAGATGCATTTACAGGTATATTTATTTTTTGCCATTTGGCGGTTAAATTTGAATGTTCTTTGAGTTGGTAGAATATAGGTTATTTGTTGTGGTTCGTGTTTTTTTCTTTCTCTTTGACATAATCATGCAATTATTTGAACATTATTTTCCTACTGAGGCAGACTTGAATTCAACACAAGAAATATTTAATTTCCTGAACATCCCCCCCTCAACATGTGAAAAGATGAAAATCTTTCATAATTTATATTATGAAAAAAGTTTAGCCAAACACGGGGGAGTTGTGCAGACACGCAAGAGACAGGTCTAAGTGTACTGGAACTACTGAAATGTCAAAGTGTATATGACAGGCAGCAAGAGGTCTGTATAAAGTTTATTCAGTTAAGGTATTAAGCAACTTTCCTTAGGGCAAAAAACCCAAATCCATGGCAGATTGAAAAGGAAACTCTAACATCCAGTGTCTGGTCCCTGTGCCCATTCAAATGGGCCATACCACTGCGTTCTCAGCTATTGAAAGTTAGGGTTGTTTTCCCGCCCACACTCACCAGTATTCTTCCTATTGGTTCTCTGAGACTCCACCAGAATCCCTTTTGCATTAGTCTTGTGTGGTACTATCTTTTTGGCCTCCAGTTTTAGAAGGCAAAGTACAATTACATTTTTAAGGATGTTTCTGGGCACTGCTGTGAAGCTGCTGTAGCTGGGCATTTTTATAACAATCTAATTCTTACACAAAGAAGTCTGAGCTCACCTTCCAGGGAAGTGCTTTATGCTAAACTGGATTAGACAGTAGTTATATTAAGAAAATTGATGCAACATCAGGACATTTATTTATATGGCAATTTGTAAGCAAACCCAGCGAATTTTGTACTCTGACGCAGCCAGGTACATTGGGGCAACTACAAGGCACTCAGTTCTGGCCAGCCGGCTCATGGCACAGTCAAGGCTTGCATACTGCCTGCAGAGTACCATGTAAATATGCCAATACTTGTCATAGCAATGTGAACAGGGGAGTGGTCAACACTGCCCTCTCATATAGCTCCTTTCCAGCTCAAATGACAGGGATGATGCAGACCATGTGTCAGGGGAGGCTGATGGTGCTGGTTTTCAGATGCAGCTTGTGTCTTCTAACAGGCTCCCTGTGAAGTCCCCAGCTGCCACTTAGCCCACCCTTGTAACATGACCTAGCACAGCAGCATCAAGGGTGTTTCTAGCTAATTATCTTCCCTCTTTGCAAGACCTGGTTGCCCATTTACAGTTTGCATGGAGGGATAGACTACTCTAGACTACTTTGTTCTCTGTGTTTCCTAGTTGTAGAGCTTCCTCATTTAATTCAATCTGTAGTCCCCCTGATTTTTTCAGGAGTTTGTAAAAAAACAGAATAAACCTCAGTACTCATTATCTTCAGAAAACAATGTTTTATTTTTTATTGAGTTATGGATGCTTTTGATTTAAAAGGCCTTGCTTTCTACTGACAATGACAGCAACATTACTTTTTTTTTTTTTTTTTGTTTCAAAACAGTCCTTGAAAGCTTGCATTTGGAGACAAAGAGGAGAATCTACTGGGATTTAACTTTTTGTTTCCTTCTGTTCCTGCCTCTCAACTCTCCAAACACTCAGTTTTCATTTGATTTAAAATTGTTTCAAAAATGCTTACTGTCATAATAAAGTAAGAAGAGTAATCTGAAATAGTTGAATTCCCCAGGACGTAACAGTGATTTTTATCAATATTTGTCATAAAATTTAGTGTGGTCATTCTTTTTTGAGGACTGAAAGGAAACGCTCAGATTTAACATGTGTACCTTGTTAGCAATGTTTTGACAAATAGCAGCAGCTGTATAAACTAGTCTTTCTGTAGTTTTCACACATGGGACTCAATTAACAATTAGCCACTGTCAGTATCTAATCGTTTCTATCTTTTTAAAAAGTTTCTTGGTATCTGTACATTTTTCTATGTGTAACTCAACTATTGTTCTTACCTATAAACTGAGGAAAGTGACAGACTGTAAAGGATTGACCTTGCGTGACATTTTGTTTGTGGTTTGTAGAAGTCAATGAAGGCACTTGTGTTTATATTCCTAGTAAATTAAGATTAAAGTGAAGATTAAAGTATTTTATCTGCAGAACATTGTAATGACTGCAGAATCTAGAATAAAGCTTTGTTTGAATTCTGGTGTTTTGAGCTCTGAAGTGTAGAGAAACAAAAGGTATTGTCCTCAGTATGTCATTCAACCTCATGGTAGTAAGAGGAGGAAGAGCTTTGTGGACATTGGTTATAGTAAGCCTGTGAATACATGGTATGTATTGTGCAGAAGTCTGTATTTACCTATGGCACAGCCCAGGCACAGGACTTTGACATTCCAAATAATTTTGCCTTTAACTAATTTCCGAATAGATCTGTGGCCAGAAATTGAACTATTAGAAATTTCCAGAGTGGGACTTTTGGAATTTTTGAGGTGTCTTAGGATAACAGCAAGTACAAATGCAAGCTCCATTTTAAATGCACTTGACATTTGAACCTTCCATTTGAAATTCCTGCATCAGAATTATCTAAAGAGGACATTCTGGAACTACAGAGGTTCTTGTCTTTGGCAGGTGATCAGGAAGGTGGCAAAAGGATATAAAGACAGAGCCCAAACAATATGTCATTAATTTTTTTCTTTCACTTAGTAAAACTTGAGTAAAGCTTGAATTACTAAATTCAGAGTAGGCTATTGTCACTACTTGCCAAATAGTACATGCTTGTGCATGTTTAATCCATATTTGAAAGCCACAAACAGAAGCACATAATTTGGCACAGCACCAGAAGCATGCCTCAGCACACTTCTGGAGATTCTTCCAAATGGCTTACTGATTCAAAAATTCTATACTGTTTGCCTGTGCGCGTGCACTGAGTATCTGGAGGAGTTTAGCATAAATTCTGCCAGAAAACTATGTGGGTTACATTTGAATTGGGAATACAATGGTTATGTATCCCTACTAATTTATCAGGAGTTCTAGATATATTAAGAAGCTTTCTCTTTTTTTGGGTTTGGTTTTGTTTTGTTTCATTTTGTTGTTGTGTATGTACAAGTAATGGTGGTGTTTCCACTAACAGAAAATTCACAGAAGCAATGTGCATGAAATGGACTGGTGATGAAGAGCGCTTGTTAGTTTGGTTTCTTTTTTCAGTTACTTTGTTTATTGCTATTTATTTACTTTCCTTCTGTCAAACTTTTAAAATAGAGGATTGACTAGCGCTTAGAGACCTCAAAAGCAGAGTACAAACCCCTCTGTAAAATAAATTCCATGGTCGAGAAGTCAGATTTTTTTCCTCCCCTAGTAACCATTGTTCCTTATGTTAATCCCCTTAGTTTCTGGCACATCATCTTTTATTTAATAGTGAAGTGTTTCAAATATAAATTTAGGGTTGCAACTCCATGAAAAGGCTGAGATGACCTCATGGATAGCTGCTGCAAAAAGGGGCTCTTGCCCACCAAGTCCCCTCCACCCAGCTTCCCACTGAAACCTTCTCTGACCCTGGGGCTGATGGTTGTCTGTCTCATCACTTGCTGATCTCTGTTTCATGCTGTCAGGAAGTGTTTAGGTGGTCGGTGGATGAACTTACTCTAGGAACTTATCCGGTTAAAATATTAAATTTAAAAACCAGATGTAATATTCTAATAGTTTGAAATATACTTCAGTGAAATGTAGCACGCAAGCAATGAACCATTTAATTTTTTTGAAGGGGCTTGAGTTTGTCCTTTAGTTTTAAAAGAGTAATCTTGTTTCTTTCGTGTCACTCTAGATGTAAATATACAAAATCCTAAGTAATTATTCTGTAGTAGTTATGCCAGTATAAATTACTGTTGTGGGCACAGGTGTTTTAGAAGTGAAAAAGATGCTTTGTAAGAGGAAAAGATGCTTTTATTCGAGAGCAAGCTTTTCAAAGGGGCATTATATTATACCAAAGTAGCTGTTCTGGTAAATTTGCTATGTTGGACAAATCTTTTTGTGAACAAATATGTTTGTGTCTCCAGAGAGGGATGACGGAATCCAAAGAAAGAAATTCCTGGGCATTTACACCATTAAAGACTGTTCACCCGCCTTGCATGTAATGGTTCGGTCCAGTAGTAATATTCGGGTCCGGGGTCATCTTGTTCCTTATTGGATTCCTTCACTTGTCTAATTCCAGGTGCTGTTGATGGTTGTAGCCTTGAAGCTTCTGTATCTTCCAGTCTTTGTTTTTTTTTTGCAGAGTGTGAGAAACTGAAAAAGCCCCACACTTAGCATAAAAAGTTCCAGATTTAGGGTAAGCATTACTTAGCCATAACCACAACATCAGTGTGTTATCCACATTGTTCTCACACTGAAACTCTAAAACACAGCACACTACCAGCTGCTAAAAGGAAAAGCATACCTAAGTGGAAATTTGCAGCTTGCAGGCTAAGGCTTCAGCAAATGTAGCTACTCATGCTAGGTAAGTAATGCTAAACTGACACCACACTAAATCACACAATATGGTAGCTCTAAGTGATTTCTTCTATTTAAGACTTACTTATTTAAGCTAAAGAACTAATCTTAACACTGAGAGGCATCCCTGCTAATCGGGAGGGTTGTCTGGCATGCAGTCCAGTTGCCGCCCAGGGAGAGTTCGAATTGGGCTCATCCAGTCTCACCTCCGTGCCTGGGAAGATCA
>NW_010143326.1:0-11411 GCF_000699245.1 Pterocles gutturalis
GGGCCGCAAGCGGCTCTGCACAGCCCCGGGGAGGGAGATGGGCTCAAATAGATGCTCCAAATACACTGTGGGGAAATGATTCGTTTCCAAATGTAGCCGTACTGTGTATTGCTTGGGTCTTACAGCCGCCGTGTGAATGTCCACGGGCTCTTCTCTGGCACTGCCTCGTGGGTCAGATACTCGCTGGTTTCAGCAAGGCATGCGTACAATCGTTGGCTTTCTGTAGCTTAAATGTGGAATCCATCTCTACTCTGTATGTATTTTTATTACTTCTGTACAGCTTCACATCTCTTGATGTCAAACACAGAGCTTTTTCATTTTGTTGCAAGCTGCTATCATTTATATATATGTACGGGGTTTGGCTGGGATAGAGGCAATTTGCTTCGTAGTAGCTCATGTGGTGCCACATTTTGGATTCGTCACCAAAACAGTGTTGATAACACAGGCATGTTTCCGTTACTGCTGAGCAGTGCTTTCACAGTGAGGCTTCTAGGGTCCTTTCTGCTTCTCACACCACCCCACCAGCAAGGAGGCTGGAGGTGCACAAGAAGTCAGGAGGGGACGCAGCTGGGACAGCTGATCCCAGCTGACCAAAGGAATATCTCAGACCATATGACCTCGTGCACAGAAGTAAAGGTTGGGAGGAAGAAGAAGGAAGGGCAGACATTCGAAGTTACAGCATTTCTCTGTCCAAGTAACCATTATGTGTGATGGAGCCCTGCTTTCCTGGAGATGGCTGAACACCTGCCTGCGGATGGGAAGTAGTGAATGAATTCCTCGTTTTGTTTTGCTTGTGTGCACAGCTTTTGTTTTACCTGTTAAACTGTCTTTATCTTGACCCACAAGTTTTCTCACTTTTACCTTTCTGATTCTCCCCCTCACTGCACCAGGCAAGACTGAGTGAGCAGCTGTGTGGGGCTTAGCTGCGACTGGAGTTAACCCACAACAGCAAATTATTTCAAGTCCTTTTTCTGATATCACTGTACCTTTCCTGAGGCTGTCTCTTTGAATTTACATATAATTGCAACAACATTAATTTCTCCTAAAATCCCCTCCCCTATTTTGTGTTGTAGTTAATTTTAGTCCCACATCATTTCCCATGTATCTTCTCCTCCCTAGTTAATACACACACCACCTTTTGCTCTCCCTAGTAATCCTCTACCAAGTTTTATTTCTATTGATACCCATAATTACGAACTTTGTATAAGCTCATAACTATCCACTGACTACAGCTTTGTATCAACTTTGCTAAAGTAGTACCTGCTCCAGTCATGGATCATCATATCCACTATATTAGCCATGTGCATGGAATCAGTGTTTTCCAAGATGACCTCTGTCCATTCTAGCCTTCAGGGATGCTTTAGCCTTCTCAGATACAGCAAATGCTATTGTAAGTTAAAAATACCATCCTGTGCACAGGGAAGTTTTCATAACACTCAGAAAAGCTGCTTTTAAAAGCCCAGGTTTATCTAACAACTGATGGATTACTGATGTTCCCAGGTTTCAGTCTGTTTAAAACATACAGGACGTGCTAAGGGAGTTTTGACCTCATGTTCCAGTCTGTGCCCTTCCTGACTTGTGAGAGAGGACATCAAGCAGATGTGCCTCACATGCCAAAAATAGCCACACATCCTTCTTCCTTCGGTCCTGCTATAGTGTGGCTGGTTCAGATGATGTCAGTGCTAGCTCCCATCAGTCAGAGATTTGTTATCAAAGGGCAGCTGTACTGGTGCAGACAAAGGGCTCATCCAGAACAGTCTTGCCTCCAACTCAAACCCAGGGCTGTTGCCTCGGCAAGAGTAGGATCAAGGCAGCACACACATCACTTCCCCTTTGGACTCTCCCACCCTCTGCCCAGTGTCAGCTCAGTTTGGTTTGCAGAGCCAGTAGTAACCTGCAGCAGATCTCCCACTCTCCCAAGTGCTTGCCCAGCCTTCCCTTGAGCCCGCCTCAGCTTTTGAACCACGCAGCATCTGTGGGTGAGGGGTTCCCCAGGTCTGTACCTGCTGCGTGAGACACCAGCTGCTGGTCCTTGCTCTGAGCCTGGCTACGGCTCACTGTCTTTGAGAGCTGACAGATTTTTGTGTTTGAAGAAACAGAGATTTTTCCCAGTGTGTCCGTGCCTCTGACAATTTCCATATGTGTTATTACATCATGTGATCCATTTTCCGAACTGCACAGTGCTAAGCTACTTAGACTGGCCTTATGCAGAAGCTGCTCCAAACCTTTGATTATCTTTGTTGCCCCTCTCTAAATCTTTTCTATTTCTGCTTTTTGAGATGGGGGGCTAAGTAAGGGTGCAGGTTAGCCATGGATTTCTGCAGTCGTGGCATGCTCATGTTTCCTGTTGTGTTCTGTGTGCCTCTACCAATAGTCTGTAACATTTTACCTGGTTTTTCTGACTGCTGCCACACACATAGCTGGTATTTTCTGATATGTAATCCCACAGTTTCCTTCTCAGTGGCAGTGATCATCTCAGAGCTTTTCATCTTATATGAGAGGCTAGGATTATTCTTACCTGTAGGTGCTGATTCAGTTTATACACAATGAATTTCATCTGTTGTTTGATTGTCCAGTCATTGAGCCTCATAAAGTCCTTCTGCAGCTCTTTGCAGCCAGCCCATGTTCTTGCTGCCACAGGTAACTCAGCATCATATTCAGACTTGCTTCAAGTGATTATATGTTGGACAGCAGAGGTTCTAGAGATGTTAAGCAGTCCAAAAGGTAACTGTTCTAGAAGCTAATATTCAAAAGAAGCGTGGCACAATCTGTACTCAGAAAAAAGCCCTGTTAATGGGTTCTTTGTGTCTGCTCTGAATATGCTGGAAGAGTTAAAGTGTATCCCAAACTTCAACACTTCTGCTTCAAGTGACTTTGCCATACCTCATGTGTACACCTACCAATGTGTATACTTAACAAAAAAGTCCCACCACAACAGAGCACTCAGCATACAGTACCTGGGTAGATAATCAGCAGTATGTGTGAATATATATATATATATAACATGGCAATCTGTTCCCTTATCAAGAGAGGAGCTGCTTTTGGACAATCACCCTTGTTCAATTGTCAGACCATTGGAAAGGGGTTGGAGGGGAGATGGCAAATAGTTTCTACAGAGGACCTTAAGCATACCTGCAGAAAAAGGTTCAGGAAGTAGATAGGTTTCTGAAGCAAATACTACTAGCTGACAATAGTATTGTCGGGTTTTAGTGCTGTTGGAATTGTGCCCTTCATGGAAAGTCTGATCCAAATAACTGGGTGAGACATCCAGAGCTTTCAAAGAAATCTACCCACGTATAGTTTGCCCTAATGCACTTTTGGCAGTACTCAGGTGTTTGGAGTGAGATGGATGGTGTAAGAGGTTACACAGAAGAGCATACCTAGCAGCAGATACTATATGGCTATCTTCTATTTTAGATTAGACAGGAGGGAGTTGTGGTGTTTCTTAATTTCAAATTTTCATTATGACAGCATATACAGGCACAGTTGCTAGAGAAATGGTTGCCACTACTTCCTCTCCAGTTGTGCCTCCCTTCCCTTCCCTTCCCTTCCCTTCCCTTCCCTTCCCTTCCCTTCCCTTCCCCTTCCCTTCCCTTCCCTTATGCTACTGGCTGCTGTGTGCTGGCGAGAGAACTTCTCTGGCTCTACAATAAATGGGGAACAGATGTGGATTTAAACTTTTTTTTTTTTTTTTTACCAAAAGCCTTTCTCCAGCTGAAAGCAACTGTGAAACTACAGCCTTACATGCTGCATCAGAAATCCCACCAAATTTTAACAATCCCTCCTGTGTACTGAAGGCAGTGCTTCTGCCTCTTTCCTCCTCAAACAACTTCCTGAGCCCTCATGCCAGCTCAAAACTGACCCCTCTGTTTTCCACTGCTCATCTCAGCCTCTCTGCTTCTCATTGTCTACACATGGCTGCTTCTTTGTGTGGTACCTTCGCTTCCAATTGACATCAGTGTATGAGAGCTCCCCCCTGCACCTGCTGCCATCATGAACAGATTTCCTGTAGCTCTGTCCCTTACGCCTTATAGTTCATCTCATAGCTCAGCTGCAAATTCTGCTTTTCTTCTTCTTGTATTCATCTTTGTATTTTACTCTGTACCCCATCACTTCTACACCAGAGACCTTTTCTACTTCAGTAGTAAATAGTATTCACCAAAACATGCCACTGAAGGGAAGCCAACTCTACTTGCAAATTCAAATCAAATTCAGAAAAAAAAAAAAAAAAGGTTTGCCTAGCATAAAAATTAGGAAAGCCCAGACATGTTACAGTTATTTATTTTGATGTCTCTAGGATCAAGATATTTGATCATTTTAAGCTAGGCTCACATGTGGCACTGCAGCATCTAGCAGAGCGGAAGAGTAAATAACCATCACACTCGTGTCCTCATGTTCTAGTACAGATTTTCTCAAGCTATTCTTCTCAACGCCTCTCTTTCACTTTAAAAACCATTACATGGCACCTTTTGAAGCATGGCTTCAGCGTGGGCTCGGGAAGTTGCAGTGAGGTGGGAGGGCAGGGAGGAGTGGCCAGGGCAGAGCAGCAGCAGGGACTGGCACAGACCAGAGGGAGATGGAGGCTGTGCTTGTGG
Organism: Pterocles gutturalis; assembly: GCF_000699245.1. NCBI lineage: Eukaryota > Metazoa > Chordata > Aves > Pterocliformes > Pteroclidae > Pterocles > Pterocles gutturalis. The sequence goes on from NW_010143326.1 coordinate 4,596, forward strand.
GGAGGCAGGACACCCAGCCAAGCTGCCATAGCCCACCTGAAGACCCAGGACAAGGGATGACTATAACCATGGTTGGCCAGGAGGCTGGAAGATGGCAACTCAGCTCAGTGGCTTGCTGTGGCCACAGGCTCCTGCTCCCCACTTTGCTGCCTTCTGCACAAGACAGAACCTGGCTGATGATGCCTTTCCATTGCCTGGTCCTGCTGGAGCTACACCTTCTGAACTGCTTCCTTTTCACCTGCACCCCCTCACAGCACAGCTCATCACCTTTTGCTTCCCCTCAGTAACATCTTTTGGAGGCAAAACTAACACTTTCTTTCACTTTTCCTTCATTTTCACTTTAAATGTCCAAAACCAGAAGAACTCATTTCACTTTCAGTGGTGAAGTTCATCCCTAAAGGATTGCTTTCTGTCAAAAAACAGCAGAAGGACATTTTCTATTAATCTGCAAAGAATTTTAAAATATGTATATATTTTAGCTCATCCACAGAACTGAAGCAATTTTTTTTGCACAGCTTTAATCAGTGCTTAGCTTAGATATACTATCATGTCCTATCCAAAATGAGATGTTATAAATTTTATTGTGCTTTAGTTAACTTTGGTGGGTACTTACAATAACTCTGGAACATGCTTTGTGATGGGATTAGCATAAAGGTAATCTCCATAACAGATAAGTAAATAAATCAGAGGGCTTAATGCAAAAGGTAGAAGTCCCTGTCCAAGTTATTAAACCACAGAACTCCTAGAGACTTTAGCTAAGACAAGCTTTTGTTAAAAAAATTAAACAACTTTTTAAAACAAAATCATGCAAATCTGAAATAAACTGATGAGATTTCCATGTGATTCTTGTTACAGGTGAATACAGTTCACTTTCCAGAATCATCTTTTTCATTGTTCATCTACAGCTGTGCCGGAGCAGCTGGTTGAATTTACTGGCATCATCTTCTGATCCTGTTCCAAAGACAGTGACTCAGCTGGTGTCAGGGTAGACTTCAAAACAAGAGTAAAGCTGATGGCTCATTACCACTCAGTTCAAAATATTTATGGGATTAAGAATCATATATTATAGATAACTCAGAAATGAATTGAAGTCCTAATCCAGTGAATATACAAATCAAAAGAGTTACGCCTTTGGATGTTTTCATTTGACTGAATGCCTTCCTATAAACTTAAATTAGTCCAAGAAAATAATTAGTTTCCGTAGAGACACCTGATCACTAGCAAACAAGCTGAGGGTTCATATTGCTGTTCTCCAGGCTTTAAAAATTGATTTTAGGGACCTTTACTCATAGCAGTGTGGACCAGCCATAATTCTAAGTCAGTAGATCAACTAAGAACAAAACTGGGAGACATGAAAGCAGGAGCACTGGTTGTTTAAAAAGTAGGATAAACATATTTTTCTCAGCAACTGTCCTTTTCACCATACTAACCCTGCCAAATCCCAAATCGCCACAGATTTATTTGTCTCAGACTCTTCAGTATCTACTGCTTGTCACAAACTGGGATTTAAACATTACAGTACAGCCACGAAGTAAACAACCATTCCTGCATTCATCTTTTTGCATCTGGATATGGAATTATTTTCTATTGAACTGTCATTATTGGGGGGGGGGGGGTTCACAGCACATGTGCATTTGGACTTGAATTTGTCATTATTTGTCTGTAGCATTCATTTTAATAGACTTCATTCCTTTAACAACATCTTACCCATAAGATATATATATCCATTGTATACATTCATTTTCCTGTGTGGACTGGGTGGATCACATAGAGGGGAACACCTGGGGTCTGAGCAGTGACAGTGACTCTGGCACAGAGTCCCTCACAGACACGTCACACCTTCAGGGAGCTGTGGAGCAGCTTGTCCCGTCCTGCAGCACTGGGATGCAGCTGCTCTAGCTTGCTTTCCCGTGCTGCTGCCCATCCCTGGCTGCCCACATCAGTGCTATCAAATGACCCGCTGATGCTGTGATGCAGCTGAAAACATCGGCTGAGGAATGATCCTGTGACTTGCCCACAGCTGGTCAACACAGCTGCCGTGTGCGAAGGAGCAGCTGAGCAGGAGAGAGCCCTGGGCTGTACGGGGTCCCTCAGACCCACTCACGTACCCACCATGAAGAGCAGTTGAACATGTTAGCTTTGGCAATGAGCTCCCGCCACCTTTATTTTTCCCATTATCGTGCCAATATACCTTATATGTATAGGAGCATTTAAATGATGTATTAAGCGGAAATACAAGATATTAAAAGTGCAAATACACAAAGCATGTTCCCTGTGTGCCAGAAATCCAAGGGGTGCTAGAGCAGGACCGCAGTCCAGGGATTGAAAGCCCACTGCACTGGATCTCCAGCTGGAGGCTGGGGTCTGGCTTCAAATTCAACTTGATCCACGTATGTCTGTGCTGAGACTGTCCTTGGAGTTTACAGCAGGAGCTGCAGGTTATTGATTGCATGTGACTATGTTAGCAGTAATTGCAGGGGATTTTTGCTGCTCTATTAAAACAACTCTTCTGTTAGCTGCAGAGCTTGCAGAGCAGCCGGAGGAGCTCACTGACACAGGAGGACTGAAGGGCTTAGTGCAGGGCGTGCACACTGTGCCCAACCCTGAGCTTGTGGCATATCCAGCACACTCTCAGACACAGGATTGAGCGGGGCCTTGAGGGTTTGTCTAATCCTTCCCTCTGCCCAAAGGAGAAGTCACGCATCTGGCATCTAACATGCTGTAAGTGCTTAGGTGATTGAATCCCACCCTGGGGTTTTACCCCAACATAAGTGTTCATACCCTAGGTGATGGAGGCTGGTATCTTCTTTCTTTGAATAAACTAAATAAAGTGAACTCTCCAGCAGCTGATTAAAGGCCTTTTTTTTCCAGTTCTTGAATTATTTCTGTGACTCTTTGATGTGCCAGCAGAAAATTCTTCAGTGCTCTTTTTTTGAGTGCGAAGAATCCAGCAGGATATGTATTCCAGCAATAGTTTCATGTAGGGCTTTTGATCCCTACCCACTTCTCACCAATTGTGTATCCAAAGACAGTCAACACTTTTTCTCCCTTCACACTGGGAGCTCCTACTGAGTTGCTTCTCTGTTCTGACCTCTTGGAAGTATTTGAGAGTCACTGCTTACCTTCTGAAACTCACCTCCTGTAAGTACAGCCTCTATTCCTCCTTTTTAGGTATCTAATTTAGCTAGATATCTTAGGACTGTACTAAGACATCACTTGCCTGGATGGGCTCTCTACTGAACCATCCTGGCCACTCTAGGTGATTCTTCTTTTCATCGTTTGCCACCTGGCCAGGGTTTGTACCATCTTAGCAGAAAAGTTATGTTTACTCTCAGGTCTTGATAAATATATTGAACAGCAAAAAGACTTGCACTGCTCTGTGCACAGTTCTGTACAGTAACTCCCATTCCTTAACAGTTCTCCTTGGAGAACTATACCTTTTCAGTCCATCAGGTCCCATACCACTGAATATTTTGATGTTACATAGTTCTACCTTTCTTTTAAAAAAACAGGCTGTCGTGTGATACTTGTTCAAATAACTGACAGAAAACTCTTATATATAGAATGGTCCATTTCCACCAAACCTGTACTCTCATCAACGATGAATACTGAGCCTCAGGTCTGACAAAGCTTGTTTTCGTTAATGCCTTCAGCACTGACCACATCAGCATCTTCAGTTCACAGCTGATTAGGTTTGTGACCATTAATTAAATTATTTTTAGTGATTTTGTCCAGGGCAGAGGTTAAGCTGACTGGCATAGAGTTCCCTGAGTCAGGCTAGTCTCCATTATTGAGAAGGAGCCCATCATTAGCACAGCCTGGGGTTGTGCCAGGACCCAGCAATCACCTCACCCAAACACCAGCAGAGACTTCCTTGGCCAAGCCCTGTGCCTGGGGAGGGAGCAGGGAACTCAGGCCAACCAATTTCTTAATATTCATGATGTCCTCCCAAGCTACCAAAAGACTCGAAGGCACTTCAGGTATCTTTGTAAATCCCAAGTACCATCTTCCTGCTTTCTCATTCTTTGTCATCACCAGCAGATGGAACAGCTACACTGAGCAGTCAGCCTGGCCCGTCACTAAAGTTTGTGTCTGTCCAAGATTTCTAAAACATACCCTAATCATTGGCTTCACATTCTCACTACTGTAGTGCTGGCCTGAGAATGTGCGGATGGGCAATGTAGCAGGCATCCAGGCATTTCTGAGGCAACATGAGAAAACATACTCTCTTCTGTGACCTTCGCACACCTTGCTCGTTCACAGGTATCCTTCTGACTCTGCTAAGCCAAGAGCCAGTCTTGCTAGTGGTACTGGTGTTTCTGCCTGAATAGAATTACAAAGGAAATAGTCATTTAGTCCGTGATACAAACCACACGTAACAATTCTGGGAAGCCTGTTTGTCAAAAATAGATCTACTTTTTAAGAAACAAACTATAGGAATTAAAAATCTTCCTCATTTTATTCTCTAATTCCGGAAATGCCATGAGCTGACACAAAGATTTTCATTTGTTAATGCCTGAAAAGAGGAAAGCTGGTTCCATTTCAGACACCATCAGATAATACCTTTGCCAGAGGATGTTATTACAGTTTTAGGCTGAATATATAATATAAATAACATGTCTTCTGCTGTAGAAAAAAATGTTTACTGTCTGGAAGCAATTATTGTGAGATAATACATGGAAGTTTGCCAGCTGGGCTTGTTAGGTTTTCTAACTCTACATTTATAATTTACATTAGTGCATAGCACTATCTCCTAGCACAGCCAGAGCTCTGTTGCTCTATTTATGAACCTGCTTTACATATCAGTAGTAAAATTATAGGGCTCAAGTAAACCATGGAGTGAACTAATCTAAACCAAATCCTTAGAAGAGATTTGTTTCCATTCAGGAAATAAGCACCACCTTTAAATGGACCGCATTCGATGTGAGCACATCATCATTCTAATTATTTGGCCAGCTTTACAACTTGCCAGTGGCTCAATGCCAGCATTTTACTTGACAGGCTAATAAAAATTTGATTATGAAAGCCACCAGGTCAGCTATACACAGAATGGCAGTTGGGGGCAGAGAGCAAGCTGTAGCAGCCACCGCCACGGCAGCCACCCTGGTCAGACGCAAGGCCAGATAATTGCACTTTTTTGTTGCATCATGTCCTGCGGTTAGTAATAAAATTAACCAAAAATATTCCCAAGAGCTATCTGGGCCAAAGAACATGTGAAGGTGGGCCCAGTTTTCCTTCTGTCAGTGACTTGCGGAGAAGGGTAAGTGTGGAAAAGTGTCCCGCCGAGCCTGCCCTGGGGACAAGGGACCTTCTTGGGGACAGTGGTCATCCCTCCTGTGCCCACGAGTGTTTAAAAGGGAAGGGAGGACAGAGGTGCACAGGGAAGGGGAGGGGCCATTTTGAGATTTTTGTATTCCTGGATCAGCAAGTAATAAAAGCCATGATCCAGGCTGGGAGTGAAATCTTAGGAAAGCCATTGACAAAATCTCACAAGCAGATTGTAGGAGCAGACTTCTACATAGAAAATAGACCTTTAGCATGTAACAGCTTGTCAGCAACCTTGTGTACAACAGAGCATGCCTAGAGAAACTCTGGGAGGGTTGTTATAATGTTGCCTGTATTTTCTTGGTCTGATCACAGAGAATTGGAAAAATCTCTTTGGGAACAAATGTCTGGACGGAGATAAGGCTGTATTTGTGGTTCATAGTTCCTGTGTGATTTGCTATTGAAAAGGTTAAACATGGCTCCATTCAAAATGTCAATGTTAGCCCCTGAGAGACATTCTCCTGGCAAAACGAAAGCTGTGGAAACTGTGCAGATGCCTGCTTTTAAATGGCTGGATGAGAACGAAAGTCTCACTTCCCTTTTCACTTTTATTTCCTTATTCCTTACAAATACTTATTTTTAGAGCAAAAAAGGAACAGAAGCAAAATTGCTTGCTTGACTTATCGAAGTCGGACTAAGTGCTTTTGTCTGTAGTGTGGAGACAGGACTTTGGGGTGGGGGAAAGTTGTTGCAAGGCTCTGGCAGCGAGCTGGCTGCTGTGCTGCAGGTGGGACTCGTGCTGACTGTCAGGGTAAGGGCAGAAGTCTTGGCACCTGGGAAGGCAACATTGATTAGAGGGAAGATGTTCTGATTTGTGCTCCCCATCCATCTGACATGCACCCAAAAACTGTGCAAAAGCAGGATTTGTACTAAATAACTTTTGGCCCCCAATTCAAAGCCTGTAAGGTAGGATATTCGTCTATCTTGCAGACAAACCATGGCAGGAGATCAGTCTTAGAAGGTCTTTCTACACCCATCAAAATTGAGTCTCCTTCTGCAGGCTCCCATCTCTCCCCAGTGACTACAGAGGGAGGCGAGGAAGATCACCTTCCTCAGCTGGGCGCCCCGAGCTGTGGGAGATGCCTCTGGGCCATACAAATGGCCAAGCAAACTGAGCTGCTCTGATTCAGCCCTTGTGAAAACCATCAGAAAGGGAGAAAGTGGTGCATATGGTTTGACAAAAAGCAAGAGAGAAAAACAAGAGAAATAAGGAAGATAAAAGAGGAAAAGTGAGAGAAATGGAAAGAAAGGAAGATGAGTGGTAAGAGGGAAAGCAACTGCCAGAGTGGAAGTAACAAAGAGACTGAGGCGGGAAAAAAGTGTCTAAAGGAAAAGATCAAGCAGAGAAAAGTCAAAAGCAGACAAGCCAGAAGCCTGAGCCTCACATGAAGAAGCCCTCGTCCCCAAACCCTGACAAAGGAGCAGCTGCTGCCTGCAGCCAGGGGAGTCGCTGGCTCGGCCACTCTCCGCGGGCCCCCGGAGGCCTTGGTG